>NC_058406.1:154491619-154534479 GCF_002201575.2 Neomonachus schauinslandi
CCAAGGGTCTGGGATGGCCAGAATAAATATATGTGGCATATATTTATTCTTTTATCATAAAAGGACATAAATTCTTTCTCTTAGCTGATTAGTAATGCAGTAGCTTTCATACTTTTTTTAAGCTTCCATCCATTAAAGAAATCTATTTTGTGCTATAACACCGTATATACATACTACATACAAATATTAATATAAAATAGAAACAAGATTTGCATGAAATGCTTACTTGCACTCTTTCCAATGCTCTGATCTATTTTTATTAAAAAATCGTGAGTCTTGGCCAGCTAAATTGATTTGTGCCTAGTGCTGGGTTGTACTCTGCAGTTTGAAAAGCACTCTAAGCAAAGTGTGTGACTACACTTAATGATATCGTTCCAAAACTGCATGCCATGAACTTGTAGAAAGCACTACTTCAAATTCATTCTCTGATGAAAATCAGTGTTAAAATGATATTTATTTTAATGCTTCAGGTTTGTTAATAATCAAGTCTTACATTAAGGTTAGAGTGTCACAGATTTGGACTGTTACAGAAAAGCTTTATAAATATCATTTCAATTTAAGCCTTAGAATAATAATCATAGTTAAGAAGAGTGAGAATATAGAAATGTAGTTTCGTATTTGATTAATCCAATACATAATTTTAGTTCCTTCAAAGATAAAAAGGATAGACACTTAGACAATACTAAAACATTGTACTTTAGGTAATGTAGAACATGGGGAACAGATGCTTCTTCTATAAGGAAAGGAGCCAACCAAGTTCAAATATAGACATGAAGAACACATAAAGGAGAAGAAAGAATGGGGAAACTTTGAGCCAGGTTGTCTTCATATGTTATCTCAATCATAGTGACTCTGAAGTCTATGTTAAAATCCCACCTGACAGATGAAGACTAAGCTAAGTAATTTTCCAGCAGTCTCATACAGCTAATAGGAAGTGAAATCAGGACTTAGGCCATGTTTAAAGAAAAATCTTTATTTTTTCCTGCCATAGATTTCCTTGAAATACTGATTTTTTTCTTGCTTATTTAAAATACCTCAACTCAATTTTAAATAAGGCAAAAATAATAACCTAGCATGTGTCACGGACACAGTGCTGGGCAAAAGATGCATGGTCCTAGACAGATAATATACATAAGAATAATTACAGTATAATATATTGTTTAGAAGTGTATCCTAAGAGTGAGTGTTTGACTCTGCCAGGTGGTGGGGAAGACAGGGTTGCTAAAATCTGAACTAGGTCTTGAATGCTGAAAAAGAGTGTAGTAAGTAAAAAAAAAAAAAAAAGACAGTAAATTATATTCTAGTGGCTGGAACAGCATCTGCATGATGTGCTTGGAGAACTGTGGAGAGAACATTACTGTTCTAGTGTAAATGTTAGAGTTAGTATTCAGATATCTTGTTTGCCAGCAAGGTAAATAGCACTGTGCTACTAGATCATTCAGTATTTCAATTTCAATCATTATAGTTATCTACATCAATCTGAGATTAAGTGTGATAAACTTAGCAAAAAATGTAAATAATGTGATCAGAGTTTTCTTTTTTCCTTTTATCATAATTTTTTAGATGATGAGAAAATAGTATTTTACCCAGGAGCAGTGCATAAAAGTGTTTTACTTCCTAATGTCTTTTTCAAAGAAGTACTTTATTTTGGTTAAGCAGAAAGAACTTGAAGGTTGGATATCTATAATGGTCTTAAAATGTTTCTTCTATATATCTCCCCCCCAGAATTGAATTTGTTAAATACTTTTCTTTAAGAAACAAATTTCAGAGAAGCAATGAAATATACTTTCCTCTCAGCACCAGAGAGGGGTATCTACGTATTGAAGATGAATCATTTCCTAATGTCAATAATAGGCTATGAGTGTACTTTTACTTATTTTAAATCTCAGTTTCTAACATCAAGATGATTTCATCTTGTGAATGAAATAATCATTTCAGTCCAAAGATTCTATATCTGGTGATTATATAAGTTTTTGTTGTTGTTTAATAGACCTTCTGAATTTCTTTGCCTTTTGGATATTGGTTATGGTGGCATCATGAAACACAGAAGCAAGGTCATTTATATTAAGGATATATATTAAAGATAAAGAATTAATATTACCTAAAGAACTTCATGTAAATTTTAATATAAAGCGTGTTTCAATGTGGGTTCTTTTTTTTGTGTGTGTGTGCAATAGTTACATTGTTTTGGAAAAGTATTTTTAGCCTACAGGGAGTGAGCCAAATATCTGATTTATTTGAGATAGTTTTATAATATTTCTCAGCTTTCCTTTACTGATCCCTGTAACATGTGTTGTGGCAAACTATGTTGGATATCAAATAGTACGGGAAATTATTCTTAGCAAGGAAGTCAGGATATTCTCCCCCAAGCTGCCTCTTCAGCTTCTATTCTATTTCTCTTCCCCTTCTTTTTTCATACATACTTTATGCCAAGACAATACTTTCAGCTTCCTGAATTCTCCATCTGTTTTCGTGCTTTGCATACGTCAGGTTGAATCATTCTTCATTTTCTGCCGATCACAATTTTGCAAATCCTTCAAGTCCAGGATGTGCAGGATATTTAAAAACTAAAACTTCTGTGAAGTCATAGAAGTCTTCTATGAAGTCATGCCAACACCATTCACAATTAATGGCTCTTTTCTTTGTGCTCCAGTACCATTTTTCTTACATATTTATTTAGTGTATGTATCATTTTGCCTTGTATTACATAGTTTATATTCATCTCATGTCTATACTTGTTCATATATGTTTATCTTACTGATGACAGGATTGATTTATATTCAACTTTATATTATATTTTTGCTCCACCACTTGTGAAACAATACACACATAGTACACATTTGTTTATTCACTATTAATTCAAATATTTGGTAAATATTCATTGAGAACTTGGCGGTGGGCCATGCATCATGCCCATCAGTGGGATAAAATGGACAGCAGAAACAGACAAAACAACCTCATGGATTATATTTTCTATTAGAGAGATAGGCATTAATCAGATAATCATATATACAAATACTGGAATGTGGAAATGCAATATACTATAGCGCTTGGTATATTTAATGGAAGGATTTGACATAGTCAGAGATGCCAAGAAATACCTTCCCAATGAAGTGATGCTGTGAGAATAATAAGGAGTTATAGAAGTGAAGAGAACAAAGTATCATGGTTACATTGACTTCATGAAATTGTTGGGGGACTTGCTTTTACTTTTCTTCTGAAACAACATATAAAACATGAGAGTATCTCATAGAGATCTTTAATCTGTTTTTTATATGGATGCTTTGACAAGTTGGTGAATCCTATAGACTCAAAATCTCAAATGAATCTCAAAATAATCTTTTTAAATGCATAAGATATAATGCAAAGCAAAATATAATTAGGGAGCCAATTAAATTGAAAAATGGGTCTATCTGTGGACTCCTTGGGGATGGATTATGAGTTAAAGTGAAAAAACTTGAGTTAAATAATTCATCTGTAAAGCCATATAGGTGGCTACTGTTTTTTGAAGATTAGCAATAAATGGACTCATCATGTTAGTAGGAGGGAAGACACAACATTGTAAAGATGTCAAGTCTCCTAAAACTAATCTATAAAGGCAATGCAATTTTAGTAGAAATTCTACCAAGATTTTCAAGAGAATGTAATAAAAAGATTAAAACACTTAAATGGAAGAAAAACATTTATAAGTAGGAAAACAATCTTCAAAAAGAAGAGCAAGGAGGAGGATTCATTTTGCCAGTTACCAAAATGAGTTACAAAGCCCAAGCAGTATATATTTGGGAATATGTGGCATTCCTCAAAAAAATTTTTTTTTCCTGAGATTATCCTTCTAGTAAAAGGAAATTGCTTTATTTTGAGTTGTTACAACATCTATTTTATTAGGAAAAGCCCAGGGTTTCTTTAGTTTGAATTACAAAGTACTGCTTGGTGAAGACACGTTACCCTGAAAGGACCTCAAACAAACATACCTGTACCTACAGAGATTATCTGGCCCGAACCTGTGAAAGGGGAGATCAAGAAATTCAGCATCAGTCTGGAAATTCCTGGGGATATGACCTCACGATGGCTAGTATTGGAAGTTGTAGTAAACAAACCTTTTAAAGATTACTTTAGGGGCGCCTGGGTGGCTCAGTCCATTAAATGTCCAACTCCTGGTTTTGGCTCAGGTCCTGATCTCAGGGTCATGAGATCAAGCCCCACGTTGGACTCTGCACTCAGTGTGGAGTCTCTTAAGACTCTCTCTCTCTCTCTCCCACTGCCCTTCCCCACATGCTTTCTCTCTCTCTCAAATAAATAAATCTTTTTTACAAAAAAAGATTACTTTAAAAAAGGGGTAATGTAAATGGTTAGCTTGTGACGATCATGAAAACATACCTATGAGATGAGTGAGAAAACAATAGCAACAAAAACATGTGGTTGGGTATAAAATTACCAGAAATAGCAGGATTTCCAGGAACTAGGGGATTGAAAAAGTTCAACTTTTCAAATAACTCAGAAAGGGAAGCAAATTTGCTTTGGAAAACATTGAGTTCATTGAGTTGCTTTAGTGATGATGGAGACCTTGATGCAAAAAATACACATGAAAATTTGGATAAAATAGGGATACTTGGCTGGCTCAGTCATTATAGCATGTGACTCTTGATCTCGGGGTTGTAAGTTCAAGCCCCACATTGGTTGTAGAGATCCCTTAAAAATAAAATCTTTAAAAATTTTGGATAAAATAGCTTTATGAAATAAGAAGGTGGAAAAAAGCAGTATTTCTAAACTGATATCTTATTGTGTATGTCTTTTAAATATTTATTTGTAATAAAAGTTTTAAATTAAAGTATATCTTTGACTCTTTTGACTATATCCAGGATCTGCAAACTGTGGCCTGTGGGTCAAATCCTGCCTGCTCAGCTGCCTGTTTCTGTAAATAAAGTTTTATTGGAACACAGTCAAACTTACTTATTTTCATATTATCTATGACTACTTCCACATCCTAAAGGCAGAGTTGAGTAGTTGTGACAGAGTTGAATAGTTGAGGTCTTATGGCCCACAAGACCTAAAATATCTGCCTGGCTCTTTAAAGAAAAGGTTTGCTGACCTCTGATTTATATAATTGGAAAATGATTATATTCAAATTTACATATTTAAGATCTTTTAGACTTTTCATTGTATTTGGAGTTTGGTTCTGACAGTGTTCTGGAGTAGGAACAAATACAAAAACCAATGAAATAAAATACAGAATCTGTAAATAGACCTATGCACATGTGGGAACTTAGTATCTGATAGATTGCCATCACGAATAAGTGGAAGAAAGGATGGGCTATTTAATGGTGCTGGGAAAATGCAGTCTCTATATGGAGAAGATTGAAATTAAATTCTTGCATCACATCACATATAAAAATAAACTTCAGATCGATTAAAAGCCTAAATGTGAGAGACAAAATTATAAAGCTATTAGAAGAAACTGTAGGGTTTTCTTGTGACTGACTTAGGGATTAGTAAGAATTTTTTATATCCAGCCACTGAAACCACAAACCATGAAGGGAGAAATTGATGTATTTGACTACATCAAAATTAAAGATTTCTGTTTAACAAAGGACACCATGTACAAAATTAACAATCAATTGTCAGACCAGGATATTTGTTTTGCTTAACTTATAAATGATTAACATATAGGCTATGTAGGATACTACTGCAAATCAGCAAGGAGAATACAGGAAATCCAACAGAGTATTGGTAAAGAGTGGAGTGAACAGACAGTTCTTTCGAGGGGCAGTCCAGTGGGCTGAACTTCATTAGAAGTCAGACAAACATGAACTGGAAAAAAAACCCCACAAAAACACATCAATTCATATCTATTAAAGCTGCAAAAATTTTATAAGTTAAGTAATATCACACATTGGCACAGATAAGAAAGAACTGGAACCTTCAGACCCTTCTTGCAGGGATGCTAACTGGGTTAAGCCACTTGGGAAAGTAGTTTAGAAATACTTAGTGAACTTGAGGATGTATACTATATTCCTGCATATATACCCCAGAGAAAACCATACAGGCTTACCTCAAAGATATTGTGGATTCAGTTCCAGACCACTGCAATAAAGTGAATGTGGAAATACAGTGAGTCAAATGAAGCTTTTGGTTTCCAAGTGCATATAAAAGTTAGGTGTGCATTATATGGTAGTCTATAGTGTGCAGTAGCATTCTGTCTAAAATAAATGTATATATCTTAATTAAACATACTTTATTGCTAGGAGCGCCTGGGTGGCTCAGTCGGTTGTCTGCCTTCAGCTCAGGTCCTGATCTCAGGGTCCTGGGATGGAGCCCCACATTGGGCTCCCTGCTGGGCGGGGAGTCTGCTTCTCCCTCTGCCTCCCCCCTCTGCTCATGCTTTCTCTCTCTTACTCTGTCTCGCAAATAAATAAATAAAATCTAAAAAAAAAAATACTTTATTGCTAAAGAATGCTATATTGTCACTGATTACCGATCACCATAATATAATAATAATGAAAAAGTTTGAAATATTGTGAGAACTGCCAAAATGACGCCAAAACACGAAGTGAGCAAATGCTGTTGGAGAAATGGCTGATAGACTTGCCCAATGCAGGGTTGCCACAAACCTTCAACTGGTTAAATAGGCAGTATCTGCAAAGTACAATAAAGTGAAGCACTATAAAATGAGGCATGCCTGTATATGGGTTTATAAATATATCATTACAGAAATATGTATAATAATGAATTATAAAGGGCCAACTTAAAAAAATAATGAATAAAATGTGATTTATGTAAACAGAACGCTATACATCCATTAAAATGCATGAACTAGATGCAAAAACCGTAGTGGTTGAAAGCATGGATTCTGGAGCAGCACTGAATTTGGATCTGGCTTTAACGACTTACCATCTGTGTGACCATGAGCAAAATAGTTTTTCTGAAGAATAGGAATAAAAATAGAAATAATAATAATAGTACCTATCTACCTGATACACCATAAACACCATAGGCATTAGCTATAGTTTATCTATTTAGATTTAAATATAAAAAAGTAAAGCTGAATGACAAATACAAGAAGCAGAAATAAGTGAATGGCACAATGCCATTTATGTAAATTGACAAGACTGGTTACCCGATGGAAGAGAAATCACATTGGGGAAGGGAAAATTATTAATTAAAATAGGAGCCAAGTATGGATATGTGCTACCAAGCTTATGATCAATTCTGTTCTGGATACCCAAGGTTTAAAAAAAGTGCAAGAAAGAAAGCAAAAAAGTGTGCATTGCAATCCATTTCAGGTGGAGGCAAGAGCATGTATAAAGTGCAAAGGCCAGTAATGAGATGCAAAATGTTGAATCTAAAGGATGAAAGAAAGCCAGAACGGCATTAACAGAATGAGGGTAAAAAAACAGTGCAAAACATGCGCTTGAAGAGGGAAGGTATGCCAGAACATTCAGGGCTCTTTGTAGGTCTTCATAAGAAGTGTTTTCTTTTTGTTTAAGAGCAATCAGAAGCCAGTAGAGTATTTTAAACAGTGTCTTTTAGGAAAGCTCAGTTTTCCTGTAGTGTACAGAACAGATTGAGGGAGAGAAATATGGAAGTGAGTAGCTTCGTTAGGAGACCAGGTGGGCATGGGTGGTAACAAGGCCTATGGTATTCATGGGGGATATAGAGACAAGTGGAAGGATTCAAGACACATATAGGAAGTAAAACTGAAAGGACTTAGTGTTAGATAGATTATGCATGTGAGGTCGAGAGAGAGTTCCAGAACAATTCTAGATTTCAGGCCATGTAATTGAATGGTAGCACCATTTACTGAAATAGGGAACACTTGGAAGGGAATCTGGTTTGTGTAGGAAAATGGTGATTTCAGTTTTACACATACATTGGCATTGAGATTTCCAAATAGAGATGTCGAGTAGGCAATTGAATTTTAAAGCTCAGAGGAGAAGTCTGAGCTGGACTTTTACATTTATAAGTAATTTATAAGTAGGTAGAAATTGAAGCCTTGGATATGGGATAAGACTGCCTAAGAAGACATTATAGAATGAAAAGAGAAGAGGGCCTGAGTCTTGACCTTTAAAGGAGAAAGAAAATGAAAGGCTCCAGATACAGAAAAATGAGGAGAGAATTGTGAAAGCCAAGGGGGCAGTGAACATAGTTGAACATAATTTCAAATATTGTTAGAACTCAGTAAAATAAAAAGTAAAAATTTTGCTCACTAATTTTAGGTACAGGGAGACCACTGATGAACTTTGTGAGAATTAGTAAGTAGACCAGAAACTAGATTAGATTGGTTAAAGAATGGGGTGAGGAAGCAGAGATAGAATTTTGCTTATTTATAAATGGGAAGGGGAGATACATTCTTCTCGGCAAGGAATCTGAATCTCCTGTTTAGCTCCTGAATCTTCCATTCTTTCTTTTTTTTTTTTTTTAAGATTTTATTTATTCATTTGAGAGAGAGAGAGACCAGGAGGGAGAGGGAGAGAGAATCTGAAGCAGACTCTGCACTGAGCGCAGAGCCCCATGTGGTGTTCGATTCAGGACCTCGAGATCAGGACCTGAACCGAAACCAAGTCAGACGCTTAAGCGACTGAGTGACCCAGGCTCCCCTGTAAACCACCACTTCCACGTATAGTAGTTTCTCACTTTATAGGACTGGCAGGATGCATACACAAAATCTCTCTAAATCTTCTCTTGTTACCTCAAACTATTGTCGTTATGTCCTCCCTGGATTGCATCTTCTTTATCTCTTTTCTCCCCACAGCTGGGATCATTGGATCCCATCCTGCAGCCTTACTGCTCCAGTCTCTGGGATTTCTACAGTTCTCTGTAAGAGGGTTTCAAATAGTTCTTTAAATAGTTCTTTGGGATACATGATTCCTAACGTTGCGACTAATATGATGGGCCTTTCTCATGTGGGAAATGGGGCTTCCGCTTCCCTTGAGACACTATTTTAGCACAGTTCACTTCAGTAGACTGCTTTTTTTGTTTCAGCGTGCCTTGGTAATTAGCCTAGTATTCCAGTGCCTCTAGAACTGAATCAAAACCTTGCTGGTCCTCATATTCCTCCTCCTGCCTTCCTTTCTCCCCGCTGGGTTCAGCCATTTCCTGAGAGGAATGTCAGAGATCATAAGTGTATCAACAGGTATTCAATAGAAATGTACAAGATACCTCACACATGGAAAAATAATTCTTCTAAATGGTGCAGAGCTCATCCAGGGGTCCACTCAAACTCATGCCTGCTCTGGTACACATTTTATGGGTGGTGGTGCTTGTTTTGTGTTAGCAGAGTGTCCCTTATGGTGGGAGATAATCAGGGAAAAAACAGTGTATTCCCTGAAGTTACAGAAAAAGTTAATCAAACTGGCATAACTATTTAAGTGTATTGATACTAGGTGTGACGAAGGAAGTGTGTGTTTGTAATTAAGTAGATACAACGGACTCACTCATAGTCTATTTTTAATTTACTTACTGACTTTAGGTTAGCATTTGAAAGGAGCTTTTTTTAAAGTCAAGATTTTTGAGGTGTAATTTATTTACAATAAAATTCACCCCTTTGAGGTATGCACTTCAGTGAATTCTGAAGAAACATACAGTTGTATATCTACTACCATAAGGAAGACATAGAACATTTCCTTCACCCCCAAAAGTTCCTTGTGCCCCTTTGTAGTTAATTCGCTTGCTCTGCTCCAGTCCCTAGTGACCATTGGTCTGATTTCTGTCCTCCTAACTTTGCCTTTTCTAGAATGTCATATAAATGAACTCATATTGTATAGAAGTGGGCAAACTATGGCCCATAGGTCAAACATGGCCTACTGGCTGTTTTTGTGTAAGTGGTGAGTTAAGAATGGTTTTTACATTTTAAAATCATAGAAAAAAATTTTTTAATGATAACATTTTGTGACTATAAAAATTACATGAAATTAAAATTTTGTGTTTATAAATAACGTTTTATTGGAACACAGCCATGCTTATTCATTTAACATATTGCCAATGACTGCTTTCTGGTTCACACTTTTTATATCTTATTGAAGAAATACTTGCCTAGCCTATCTAAGAAGTCTTTGTTTAACTCAAGGTGATGATTTCCTTCAGTGTTTTTTTCTAGGAGTTTTATAGTTTTAGTCATTATATTTAGTTCTGTAATCTGTTGATTGTAGTTATATAATACATTGAGTTCATTTTTGTATAAGCTGTAAAGTATGAATTGAGGTTCTTTTTTTTTTTAACACATAGGTTTCCAATTACTTTTTTGGCACATGAATTTCTCACTGCTTAAAAGATTATTCTTTCTCCATTAAATTGCCTTGACGCCTTTTTTAAAAAAATTAATGACCGTTTAAGTATTGGACCATTTTGGACTCTATTCTATTCCATTGGTGTATGTGTTTATCTTACATTGACTTGATTACTTCTGTCGCTTTTATAATAAGTCTCGAAATCTGGTGGTATGAGTCCTGCAAACTTCTTTTTCAAAATATTTTGCCTGTTGTAGGATTTTTGCTTTTCCACATAAATTTTAGAGGTAGCTTGTCAATTTCCTAAAACAAATCGTGCTGAGTTTTTGATTGAGATAACATTGAATTGAGAGATTAATTTGGAAAGAATTGATATCTTAACAATATAGTGTTTCCTCATTGATGAATACAGCATATTTCTCCTGTTACTTAGATCCCCTTTGATTCTTTTTTTTAGTATTTTATAGTTCTCACCATAAAAAGCCTGTATATATTTTGTTCAGTTTATACCTGAGTGTTTTCTTTCTTTTGTTTTTTGATGCCTTTGCAGACTACTTTTTAAAATTTTGATTTCCAATTATGCAATGCTAGTATATAAAAATGCAAGTTTTGGGGGTATACTTAGTTTGTATCTTGTGACCTTGCCAAAGCACATTTAGGAGATTTTTTGTAGTTTCTTTGGGATTTTATATATAGATAATTATGCCATCTGCACACAATTTTATTTCTCCCCCTTTCCAGTCTCTATGCTTTTTATTGTTTTAATGCACTGGCTAGGATTTCCAGTTCAATGTTGATTAGGGGTAGTGAGAGAGGACACCTTGCTTTGTTCCTGACTTCAGAGGGAAAGCATTAAATCTTTCACAATACAGTATGATATTAGCTGTTGTCTTTTTTGTTGAAACCCTTATTGCATTCAGGAAGTTTCTATGTATTCCTAGTTTGCTGAGTCAAGTGCTTTCTCATTATATTTTGACATAATTATATGTTTTTTTCTCCTTACTCTGTTAATATGGTGATGTATATTGCTTGAATTTAGAATGTGGAATCAACCTTGCATTCCCAGGATAAGCCTGGTGCACCCGTTTGTGATGTATTATTCTTTAACATATTTCTGGATTTGGCTTGATAATGTGTGAGGATTTTTCATCTTCCCATGAGGAATATTGGTCTATAATTTTCCGTTATATTTTTATATGGTTTTGGTATCACAGTAATGCTGGCCTTAGGAAATTAGAATGTGTTCCCTTATTTTCTATTTTCTGGAAGAGATTATGTAAAATTGGTGTTATTTCTTCCTTAAATGTTTGGTGGAAGTCATCAAAAAAGCCAGTGAGAACGGGAGCTTTATTCTAAAGGTTTTAAACTAGGAATTAAATTTCTTTAACACATATGGGACTTGTCAGGCTTTCTGTTTCTTCTTGAGTGTGGTGTGCTAGTTTCAGTCTTTCAAGGAAATAGTCTATTTTATTATAGTCTATTTCTCATGTAAGTTGTAGAATTTATGGGCATAAAATTGTTCACAGTTTTCTCTTGTAATCTTTTGCATTTAATTTTGATTAACTGGAGTCTGTAGTGATGTTCCCTCTATCATTCTTTCTCCAGGTAATTTTTATTTTCTCTCTTTTTTTCCCCCCTCTTGACCATTTTGACTGAGGTTTATTGATTTTATTGATTTTTTTTAAGATTTTATTTATTTATTTGAGGGAGAGAATGAGATAGAGAGCATGAGAGGGGGGCGGGTCAGAGGGAGAAGCAGACTCCCTGCTGAGCAGGGAGCCCGATGCGGGACTTGATCCCGGGACTCCGGGATCATGACCTGAGCCGAAGGCAGTCGCTTAACCAACTGAGCCACCCAGGTGCCCTTATTGATTTTTTTTTTTAAAAGAAGCAGCATTTGGTTTCATTGATTTCTTCTATAATTTAAAAAACTTTTTAAAAATACTTTCTTTGGTTTTAATTTTCTCTCCTTTCTTTGGAAATTGATTTGAGACTGTTTTCTTTTTAATATAAGCATTTATTTTTATGTGTTCCAGGTTTCTATATGATACTTTCAAGGAATATCATACTCCTTCTGCTTAAAGAACTTACTTTAAATTCCTGTGCTTAATGTCTTCTGACAATAAATTCTTTCAACATTTCTTTGCCTGAAAAGTCTTTATTTTGCCTTTATTGTTTATTTTATTTTATTATGTTATGTTAATCACCATACATTACATCATTAGTTCTTGATGTAGTGTTCCATGATTCATTGTTTGCGTATAACACCCAGTGCTCCATGCAGTATGTGCTCTCTTTAATACCCATCACCAGGCTAACCCATCCCCCACCTCCCTCCCCTCTAGAACACTCAGTTTGTTTCTCAGAATCCATAGTCTCTCATGGTTCGTCTCCCCCTCCAATTTTGCCCCCCCTTCATTTTTCCCTTCCTACTATCTTCTTCTTTTTTTTTTTTTAACATATAATGTATTATTTGTTTCAGAGGTACAGGTCTGTGATTCAACAGTCTTACACAATTCACAGCACTCACCATAGCACATACCCTCCCCAATGTCTATCACCCAGCCACCCCATGCCTCCCACCCCCCACCACACCAGCAACCTTCAGTTTATTTCCTGAGATTAAGAAATCCTCATATCAGTGAGATCATCTGATACGTGTCTTTCTCTGATTGACTTATTTCGCTCAGCATAATACCCTCCAGTTCCATCCACATCGTTGCAAATGGCAAGATTTCATTCCTTTTGATGGCTGCATAATATTCCATTGTATATATATACACTACATATTCTTTATCCATTCATCTGTTGATGGACATCTTGGCTCTTTCCACAGTTTGGCTATTGTGGACATTGCTGCTATAAACATGGGGTGCACGTACCCCTTCGAATCCCTACATTTGTATCTTTGGGGTAAATACCCAGTAGTGCAATTGCTGGGTGGTATGGTAGCTCTATTTTCAACTTTTTGAGGAACCTCCATACTGTTTTCCAGAGTGGCTGCACCAGCTTGCATTCCCACCAACAATGTAGGAGGGGTCCCCTTTATCCGCATTCTTGCCAACATCTGTCATTTCCTGACTTGTAAATTTTAGCCATTCTGACTGGTGTGAGGTGGTATCTCATTGAGGTTTTGATTTGGATTTCCCTGATGCCAAGCGATGTTGAGCACTTTTTCATGTGTCTGTTGGCCATTTGGATGTCTTCTTTGGAAAAATGTGTGTTCATGTCTTCTGCCCATTTCTTGATTGGATTCTTTGTTCTTTGGGTGTTGAGTTTGATAAGTTCTTATAGATTTTGGATACTAGCCCTTTATCTGATATGTCATGTGCAAATATCTTCTCCCATTCTGTCGGTTGTCTTTTGGTTTTGTTGACTGTTTCCTTTGCTGTGCAAAAGCTTTTTATCTTGATGAAGTCCCAATAGTTCATTTTTACCCTTGCTTCCCTTGCCTTTGGCGATGTTTCTAGGAAGAAGTTGCTGTGGCGGAGGTCGAAGAGGTTGCTGCCTGTGTTCTCCTTTAGGATTTTGATGGACTCCTGTCTCACATTTAGGTCTTTCAACCATTTGGAGTCTATTTTTGTGTGTGGTGTAAGGAAATGGTCCAGTTTCATTCTTCTGCATGTTGCTGTCCAATTTTCCCAACACTGTTTGTTGAAGAGACTGTCTTTTTTTCATTGGACAGTCTTTCCTGCTTTGTCGAAGATTAGTTGACCATAGAATTGAGGGTCCATTTCTGGGCTCTCTCTTCTGTTCCATTGATCTATATGTCTGTTTTTGTGCCAGTACCATACTGTCTTGATGATTACAGCTTTGTAATAGAGCTTGAAGTCCGGAATTGTGATGCCACCAGCTTTGCTTTTCTTTTTCAACATTTCTCTGGCTATTCGGGGTCTTTTCTGGTTCCATACAAATTTTAGGATTATTTGTTCCATTTCTTTGAAAAAAGTGGATGGTATTTTGATGGGGATTGCATTGAATGTGTAGATTGCTCTAGGTAGCATTGACATCTTCACAATATTTTTTCTTCCAATCCATGAGCATGGAACGTTTTTCCATTTTTTTGTGTCTTCCTCAATTTCTTTCATGAGTATTTTATAGTTTTCTGAGTACAGATCCTTTGCCTCTTTGGTTAGATTTATTCGTAGGTATCTTATGGTTTTGGGTGCAATTGTAAATCGGATCGACTCCTTAAATGCTCTTTCTTCTGTCTTGTTGTTGGTGTATAGGAATGCCACTGATTTCTGTGCATTGATTTTATATCCTGCCACTTGACTGAATTCCTGTATGAGTTCTAGCAGTTTTGGGGTGGAGTCTTTGGGGTTTTCCACATAAAGTATCATATCATCTGCAAAGAGTGAGAGTTTGACTTCTTCTTTGCTGATTCGGATGCCTTTTATTTCTTTTTGTTGTCTAATTGCTGTGGCTAGGACTTCTAATACTATGTTGAATAGCAGTGGTGATATTGGACATCCCTGCCCTGTTCCTGACCTTAGGGGGAAAGCTCTCAGTTTTTCCCCATTGAGAATGATATTCGCTGTGGGTTTTTCATAGATGCCTTTTATGATATTGAGGTATGTAGCCTCTATCCCTATACTCTGAAGAGTTTTGATCAAGAAAGGATGCTGTACTTTGTCAAATGCTTTTACTGCATCTATTGAGAGGATCATATGCTTCTTGTTCTTTTATTAATGTATTGTATCACATTGATTGATTTGCAGATGTTGAACCAACCTTGCAGCCCAGGAATAAATCCCACTTGGTTGTGGTGAAAAATCCTTTTCATGTACTGTTGGATCCTATTGACTAGTATTTTGGTGAGAATTTTTGCTCCATGTTCATCAGGGATATTGGTCTGTAATTCTCCTTTTTGATGGGGTCTTTGTCTGGTTTTGGGATCAAGGTAATGGTGGAGCCTCATAAAATGAGCTTGGAAGTTTTCCTTCCATTTCTATTTTTTGAAACAGTTTCAGAAGAATAGGTATTAATTCTTCTTGAAATGTTTGATAGAATTCCCCTGGGAAGCCATCTGGCCCTGGGCTCTTGTGTCTTGGGAGATTTTTGATTACTGCTTCAATTTCCTTAGTGGTTATAGGTCTGTTCAGGTTTTCTATTTCTTCCTGGTTCAGTTTTGGTAGTTGATACATCTCTAGGAATGCATCCATTTCTTCCAGATTATCTAATTTGCTGACATATATTTGCGCATAATACGTTCTTATAATTGTTTGTATTTCTTTGGTGTTGGTTGTGATCTCTCCTCTTTCATTCATGATTTTATTTATTTGGGTCATTTCTCTTTTCTTTTTGATAAGTCTGGCCAGGGGTTTATCAATCTTATTAATTCTTTCAAAGAACCAGCTCCTAGTTTCATTGATCTGAGCTGTTCTACTGTTCTTTTGGTTTCTATTTCATTGACTTCTGCTCTGATCTTTATTATTTCTCTTCTCTTGCTGGGTTTAGGCTTTCTTTGCTGTTCTTTCTCCAGCTCCTTTAGGTGTAGGGTTATGTTGTGTACTTGAGACCTTTCTTGTTTCTTGAGAAAGGCTTGTATTGCTGTATACTTTCCTCTTAGGACCGCCTTTGCTGCATCCCAAAGGTTTTGAACAGTTGTGTTTTCATTTTCATTTGTTTCCATGAATTTTTAAAATTCTTCTTTAATTTCCTGGTTGACCCATTCATTCTTTTTTTTTTTTTTTAAAGATTTTATTTATTTATTTGACAGAGAGAGACACAGTGAGAGCAGGAACACAAGCAAGGGGAGTAGGAGAAGGAGAAGCAGGCTTCCTGCGGAGCAGGGAGCCCGATGCGGGACTCAATCCCAGGACCCTGAGATCATGACCTGAGCCGAAGGCAGATGTTTAACGACTGAGCCACCCAGGCGCCCGACCCATTCATTCTTTAGTAGGATGCTCTTTAGCCTCCATGTATTTGAGTTCTTTCCAACTTTCCTCTGGTGATTGAGTTCTAGTTTCAAAGCATTGTGGTACGGAACTATGCAGGGAATGATCCCAATCTTTTGGTACCGGTTGAGACCTGATTTGTGACCTAGGATGTGATCTATTCTGGAGAATGTTCCATGGGCACTAGAGAAGAATGTGTATTCTGTTGCATTGGTATGGAATGTTCTGAATATATCTGTGAAGTCTGTTTGGTCCAGTGTGTCATTTAAAGTCTTTATTTCTTGCTGGTCTTTTGCTTAGATAATCTGTCCATTTCAGTGAGGGGGGTGTTAAAGTCCCCCACTATTATTGTATTGTTGTCAATGTGTTTCTTTGCTTTTGTTATTAATTGCCTTATATAATTGGCTGCTCCCATGTTAGGGGCATAGATATTTACAATTGTTAGATCTTCTTGTTGGATAGACCCTTTAAGTAGGATATAGTGTCCTTCCTCATCTCTTATTACAGTCTTTGGTTTAAAATCTAATTTGTCTGAGATAAGGATTGCCACCCTAGCTTTCTTTTGGTGTCCATTAGCACGGTAAATGGTTTTCCACCCCCTCACTTTCAATCTGGGGTGTCTTTGGGTCTAAAATGAATCTCTTGCAGACAGCATATCGATGGGTCTTGTTTTTTAATCCAATCTGATAGCCTGTGTCTTTTGATTGGGGCGTTTAGCCCATTTACATTCAGGGTAACTATTGAAAGATATGAATTTAGTGCCATTGTATTGCCTATAAGGTGACTGTTACTGTATATTGTCTGTGTTCCTTTCTGGTCTATGTTGCTTTTAGGCTCTCTCTTTGCTTAGAGGACCCCTTTCAATATTTCTTGCAGGGCTGGTTTCATGTTTGCAAATTCCTTTAGTTTTTGTTTGTCCTGGAAGCTTTTTATCTCTCCTTCTATTTTCAATGACAGCCTAGCTGGATATAGTATTCTTGGCTGCATATTTTTCTCACTTAGTGCTCTGAATATATCCTGCCAGTCCTTTCTGGCCTGCCAGGTCTCTGTGGATAGGTCTGTTGCCAATCTAATGTTTCTACCCTTGTAGGTTACAGATCTCTTCTCCTGAGCTGCTTTCAGGATTTTCTCTTTGTCTCTGAGACTCGTAAGTTTTACTATTAGATGTCGGGGTGTTGACCTACTTTCATTGATTTTGAGAGGGGTTGTCTGTGCCTCCTGGATTTTGATGCCTGTTTCCTTCCCCAAATTAGGGAAGTTCTGTGCTATAATTTGCTCCAATATACCTTCTGCCCCTCTCTCTCTTTTTTCTTCTGGGATCCCAATTATTCTAATGTTGTTTCATCTTACGGTATTGCTTATCTCTTGAATTCTGCCCTCATGATCCAGTAGTTGTTTATCTCTCTTTTTCTCAGCTTCTTTATTTTCCATCATTTGGTCTTTTATATCACTAATTCTCTCTTCTGCCTCATTTATCCTAGCAGTTAGAGCCAAAAGATTTTATGAAAGGAATTAATAAGATGTTGGTTGAAAAAAGAAAAGAGAAATTAAAAGAAAAAAAAAAAGGGAGAGAATGTGATCAGGCAGGAGACTAGAACAAAGCCATACACTACAGATTTAGGGTATATTTTGGTCTGTTAGAATAAACTGTATCCCAAAATTTTAAAGAGAGAACAACTTATATATATATACCAAAAATAAGGTTAACTACTATGAAGGGATAGACTATGACTCTAAAAATGAAAAATAAAAAAGATTTTATTTTAGAATAAAATAAATAATAAAATATTTTATAATAAAATAAATAATAAAATATTTTATAATAAAATAAAAAATAAAAAAGATTTTAAAAAGGGATTAAGATGTTGGTTGAAAAGGGGAAAAAGAAAAATTCAAAAAAGAAAGAAATAAAAAGAACAAAAAGAAAATTAAAAAAATTACCTTTAAAAGACTAAAGAATCAGGGGGAAAAAAGCCATGAATTCTATGTGCTGTATTCCCCTAGCACTGGCGTTCTGCTGTTCTCATTGATCGGTAAACTTGGCCTTGGCTGGCTGTTCCTGCTGATCTTCTGGGGGAGGGGCCTGTTGCCATGGTTCTCAAGTGTCTTTACCGGAGGCAGAATTGCCCCCCCTTTGTGGGGTGAAGATGGCGGCCTCCCAATTTCCACCCCAGAGGAGCCGAGAACTCAGGGCCCCACTCCTCAGTGAGCCCCCAGAGAAAAGCAGTCAGTCACTCCCGTCTCCCTGGTCTCCAGCCACACTCCATGCTCACCCAGCCTGTGACCGAGCATTTCTATCTCTGGCACACAACCCCGTGTGGAGTCTCCAAACCCAGCAGATCCCTGCAGAGCGCTCCAGTGCCGCTTCTCCCCCGGGGGGGAGGAAGGGGAGTCTCCCCAGATCTGCCAGTTGTTGGGTCTCTGCTGGAAGAGCAGTGGCCCGACTGTACCGTGGATCACAGTTTATGGCAACCCCGAGCTGAGAGCCCACTTCTCGGCTTGTCTTTGCAGCCGACTTCGGCACTCTGATACCTGGGAGCTCTGCCGCACTCAGGCACCCCCGGTCTTTCTGTGACCCCGAGGGTCCTGAGATCACACTGTCCCACGAGGGTTCCACCCCCTGCTTAGCCACTGGAGCGACGTCCCTCAGCAGAGCAGACTTCTAAAACTTCTGATTTTGTCCTCTGCTGCTCTATCACTTGCCAGAAGCAGCCAATGGAGGCCCCCTCCCCTGCCGTCTATCCTCCCAAATATCACCTCAGATTCACTTCTCTTCACGTCCTACCTTCCAGAAAATGGTCGCCTTTCTCTTCAGAGAGTTGTTGCTATTCTTTTCTTCAATCTCCTGTTGAGTTCGTAGGTGTTCGGAATGGTTTGATCCCTATCCAGCTGAATTCCTGGGACCAGACGAAATTTAGGTCTCCTACTTCTCTGTCATCTTGCTCCTCCCCCTGCCTTTATTTTTTGAAGCATAATTTCACTGCATATGGGATCTTGGGTTGACAGATTTTTTTCCGTCAGTACTATATATAGCTATTACTGCAAAGTCTTCTAGCTTCCATGGTTTCTGAGAGATGATCTTCTGCAACTTTTATCATTGGTTCTGTACATATGATGTGTCATTTTCTCTGGCTGCTTTCATAGTTCTCTTTGGTTTTTAGCATTTTGACTATAATGAGTCTAGAGTGTGTGTATTTGGTGTTTGTTCTACAAAGGCTTCTTTGAGGTTTATGTGTCTGTGATTTGGTGGCTTTCATTAATTTTGGAAAGTTCATGGCCATTATACCTTCAAATATTTCCTCTGTTCTGTTTTCTCCTTTTGGGACTCCGATTTCACACGTTAGATCAATTTAGCTCTTGGATGCTCTGTTTTTTTCTTTCCTTCTCCAATTCTTTTTTGTTTGTTTGGATATTTTTTATTGACTTATTTCAAGTTTACTAATCTTTTCCTTAGTTCTTTCAAGCATATCCATTAGCCCATCAAAGAAATTCTTCATCTCTGATGCCATGTTTTCTATTTCCAGCATTTTCAGATGACTCTTACACTTCCCATCTTTCTGCTTTGGTATCCCATCTGTTCATGCCTGTTGTCCCCCTTTTCTATAAATCTTTTACCTTAATAATTATAATCATTTTCAAGTCAGTCTGATAATTCTGATAATTCCATTATCCTTGTCATCTCTGAATCTAATTATGTTAATTATTTTCTCTCTCAACAATGGGTTCTTTATTCCTTGCTATTTCCCCTGAGTATGGTGGCTTTGAATTGTATTTATGCCTTAAAGTGGGCATGCCTTTTCTGTCAGAATGTTAGTGTTGGAAATTAAATTATCGTCAGGTCAGAAGTTCAGATAGGTTTGGATTTTGTTTTTGCCATCATTATCTTTAGTGCATCACAGTCTTCAAATTCCTCCAGATTTCTCCAGTGGGCTACTGCTGCATTGTATTTAGGATGGATGCAGGAGTATCAGAAGTTTTTTCCAGTGTTTTGCTACCCTGTCAGCCATTTCCATTTACTTACTCCACAGGGGGCATCTCTCCATATGCTCTTGCCCCTTCCCCAGCAGTAGTCTATTGATGCTTATTTCTTGATTCTAGATTTGTGGCAGGGGCAAGGTGTTTTGTTGTTTTCCTTCCCTTCATCTTTGTCAGGACCTGTCCACCTGGGCCTTATGGATGAGGTTTGCTCAGAGTTCTTAGGCCCTTCTTCCCATAGAAGTAAATCTGCCTTGTATCTCTGATAGGTTTGGGATGGGAATTTCCATCCCTTCCCTAGTTATGAAAGGCCTTTGATTTGAGCTAAGGATGTTGGCTGAAGATGGTTTCCTGTCCCTCTTTCATGGGTAGAGGTTGTTTTTCCATTTAACCTTTTCCCTAGCTGCAGTGGATCTTTGCCTTTGCCCTGGGGATGACAGAGTTTCCTTCTTCTCCCTATGGTTTATAGCTTTGACATTTTTAGGAGAGATAGTCTGGGGAATGTGCCTGTACCCCAGCAACCACTAGTTACTCTTTTACACATACACATGTGTACCCCAAAGAATTGTTCTTATGCCTTGCTCCCTATCTTCCTCATAAGTAACCAGTAGAGGCCTGCAGAAAAGTGCTGTGAGTGAATGTGAACTTTCCTTGCACCTGGGCCTCTAGCTATTCCAAACTGTCATGTTAGCCCACACTTGGCCTTTTACAATTTGTTAAAATTTTAACTGATTTCCTCTTACCTGCTTGAATGGTGGCCCTTCTTTCTCCTTTTCTTCTGCCCTGCCAACGGTGAAACAGTGTATTTCGTTTCTCTTTGGAGGGGCTTGCTGTTCTTTGGAGTTCAGATTATTATTTGTTTGCCTTATATCCTCAACTCTCTGATGGGCTCAAGAAAAGTTATGATTTTGTAGATTAGTTAGCCTTTTATCATTTTTAGGTTGGGAGTGACATTATTTACAGTTTTGTAAGTCCTAAGCAGAGTTAATTATAGTTTTAAAACATTTTTAAATTTCCTTTATGAAGATAGTGGGGGTGAAAAATTTTATCAGTATTTATTTTTAAAGAGTAAATAATACCTCTTTCCAGGCAACTTTTTTCTCATTTTTTTGGTTTGTTTTTAAGATAAAAATTGGCCTTACTTTTATTTATACAGCCTTATTTGCTAGGCTCCTAATATTTCACAGTGTTTTTAAAGCCAACTAATATCCAGACTGTGAGCAGATTTAAACAATTAGTGAAAGCACTCACCCAGTGTTTTCCCCTCTGTTTGGATTCTTAAGATCACTCCAACTGAGAGTTGTCTCAATGATTTGAAGTTCATAGATTTTGGCTGTACTGTGTAAGTCAAATCAGCTCAGTCTATTTCTGAAGCTAAACCTTTGAAAAATAATATTTTAAATATTTTAGGGCATATTATTGAAATATGTTACAAATGGTAGATAGAAATTACAATTATAACTCAAAGAGATACCTCTATTAACATGTATTAATTGGCCCTTAAATTACCATGTATATCAGAGGACAGAACTAGTTGTAACACTCTTGTGATGTGCCATGTAGGATGTTATTCTATAATCAGAAAATTAAATTTTTATTCTTTATGCTCATTTTATGAATTTTTTGGATATAAAATTGTGTATAGATTGTTGTAATTATTATTTTTTTGAGACCATCAGGAAATCAAATTTTTCTTATCTATTTTCTCTGCAGAAAACTTCATCAGCAGTTTGAAATGTACAAGGAGCAGGTGAAGAAGATGGGAGAAGAATCACAACAGCAGCAAGAACAGAAGGGTGATGCCCCAACCTGTGGTATTTGCCACAAAACAAAATTTGCTGATGGATGTGGCCATAACTGTTCATATTGCCAAACAAAGTTCTGTGCTCGTTGTGGAGGTCGAGTGTCATTACGTTCAAACAAGGTACAGAATGAAAACTACACATAATTCAATTATAACTAAGCTTATAATACAGTTAAGCTAATTGTGAATAAAATAAAGCAGACAATTGAAATTAATATTCAGGTTAACCAATGAACAAAAAAACCTATAGTGTCCTCATTCTAGATAAGAAATTTTTAATTTTTCCTTTCAGTTAAAGAGATTTGTCTATTGTTTATGTCCTTTAGCTAATGATTTTGTTTAGAATCATAGGATCTTAAACTTTCAAAGATGATGAAGATAATTTAGAGATCAATTGGTCTAACTCCTTTATTTCACAGATGCAGAAAACTCAGATTCAGGGAGAATTAAGGTCATTCTTAAAGTCACACAACTGACTAATGTTAGAGCAGTGACACTGCTTTTTCCATTACTATACATAATTTTATAACTTTGTAAATCTACTTGTCCTTTGATCCCTGTTTTCTTTCCTTTCAAAGAGGCTCTTCCCAGCTTATAGAGTCTGTGTTTTATAATTTTATAGCTTTTGAAGCTACATTACCCTTTATTTTTGTTTTAACATTAATGAAATAAACATTAGACTATGGAATTTAAAGAAATGTTAAGGAAATGTTTTATACTAGATTTTTGTAGTTTATCCATCCACTTTAGGGAATATGTTAATGCTGCCCAAGGAATGCTTTGCTGAAATAAGCAAAAATAGTTATTATGTTTTTCTCAGTAAGTTCTTTAGAATTTGCATTTATCTCCTCCCTAGTATTTCATCACTTAATTCTTTACTTAGGCAGCTTTAAAATAGGAAGCTGATGTTTGTACATACATTACTTAGACATAATTATGGGCATTTGTTCTCCTGTGTGATTTCATGTCTCCATTTTCTCACTGTTTCCTGTTTCTCATTATTTTGTTTTGCCCAGAATAAATAATTTCCCATTTTTACCTCTAGTCTTTCCCCCTGGTTTACCTGATTATTTTTCTTTTCCTCGACTAGTTACATTGGCTAGAAACTCCAGCACAGTTCTGAATAGAAATGGTGAGAGCACACTCCCTGTTTTGTTCTTGATCTTAGGGAGGAAGCATTCAGTCCTTCTCTATTAGATATTATATTAGCTGTCAGCTTTTCATAGATGCTATCTATTCCTAATTTGCTGAGAGATTTTTTTGGTTTATTTGTTTGTTTTTACATCAGGAATATGTGATGGAAATTGTCAAATGCTTTCCCTCCATCTATTGAAATTAATCATGTTTTTTCTTTGCTTGTTAATGTAGTAATGAACTACATTGGTTGATTTTGAAATGCTAAACCAACTATATTCCCCTGGACACATCCCATTTGCTTAAGATGGATTAACCGTTTTATGTAATAATGAGTTTGATTTATTAAAGTTTTGTTTATAACTTTTGCTTCATGAGTGTTAGTGTCTGTAGTTTTCTTTTCTTGAAATGTGTTTCTTTGATTTTGGTATCACAGTAATGCTGGCCTGATAAAATAAATTGGGAAGTATTTCCCTCTCTTCAGTGTTTTAGAAAAGTTTCTGTAGGATTGGTATTATTTATCCTTTAATGTTTTGTAGATTTTACCAGGGAAGCCATCTGGGCATGCTGTTTAATTTTTGGGAAGGTTTTAAAGTACAGTTTCAATTTCTTTTAATAGGTATAGAATTGTTCCAGTCATTTATTTTTTCTTGAATGAGCTTTGGTGTTTTTCAAGGAATTTCTCCAGATCCTCATAATTTGTCAAATTTATTGGCATAAACCTATTCACAGTATTCCATTATTATTCTTTAATACCTGTAGATTCTGTAGTGATGCTACCTTTTTCATTTCTGATATTGGTAATTTGCATCTTCTCTCTTTTTTCCTGCTTAATTTGGCTAGAAATATATCAATTTAATGATCTTCTCAAATAATAAGTTTTTTGTTTCATTGGTTTTCTGTTGTTGATTTCATCTTTGCTCTTTATTATTTCTTTAATTCTGCTGATTTGGGGTTTAATTTTCTCTTTTTCTGGTTCCTTAAGGTGGGAGCTGAGGTCTTTGCTTTGAGATGTCTCTTCTTTTCTAATATAGGCATTACATGCTGTCAGTTTCCCCTAAGTACTTCTTTGGTGACATCCCCCAAATTCTGATATGTTATCTTTCATTTTCATTCAGTTTAAAATACTTTCAGGTTTTCCTTTTCTTCTTTGACGCATGAATAATTTAGAACTATGTTGTTTATTTTCCACATATTTAGGGAGTTTCCAGAGATCTTTATGGTAATGATTTTTAATTTAATTCTGTTGTGGTCCCAGACATACTTTGAATACCTTGAATCCTTTGAAATGTATTCATACTTATTTTATGATTAGGACATGGTTTATTTTGTTAAATGTCTGTGTATACTTGAAAAGGATATATATTCTTTAATTTTTTTTTAAGATTTTATTTATTCATTTGAAGGAGAGAGAGAGAGAGACAAAGAGAGCACAAGCAGGGGGGAGAGGCAGAGGGAGAGAGAGAAGCAGACTCCCCACTGAGCTGGGAGCCTGACTCGGGGCTCGATCCCAGGACCTGGAGATCATGACCTGAGCCAAAGGCAGATGCTTAACGATCTGAGCCACCCAGGTGCTCCTTCTTTAATTTTTTGATGGAGTGTTTTTAAATGTCCTTTAAGTCAAGTTGGTTAATAGAGTTATTCAAGTCTAGTATATCCTTTTTGATCTTTTGCTTATTTATTTTATCAATTATTTAAGAGAAGGATATTGAAATATACAACTATACTTGAATTAGTCTGTTTCCTTTTGCAGTTCTATGTATTTTTGTTTTTGTTTTATGTATTTTATTAAGTTCTGTTTTTAAATGCATGAACATTTAGAATTATTCAGTTCCTATTAATAAATTGATCACTTTATAATCATAAAATGGCTTCCTTTATTCCTGGTAATATTCTTTGCTCTGAAATCCACTTTGTCTAATCTTAATAAAGCTACTCTACCTTTCTTTAATAGATAGTATTAACATGGTTTACATTTTTCTCTTTTACTTTAGACTAATTTGTGTCTTCATATTTAAAGTATTTTTCTTATAGGCAGCATATAATTGGGCCTTGCTTTCTTATTCAACCTGATAATCTCTACCTTTTAATTGGGGTCTTAGATAATTTACATTTAATATAATATTTGATATGGTTACTTTGGTTATATCATTTTCCTTTTTTTGTACTTGTACCATCTGTTTTTTTTTTTTAAGTCTCCTTTGAATTAGTCAAGCACTTTTTATGATTCAGGTTATCTCCTTTGTTACCTCATTAGCTTTGTGACTCTATTTTATAGCTTTGTTGGTTCTTTGTTTTATCATTTTATTAATTGCTTCAGGATCTGTAGTATACATGTTTAAATTATCATCATCAGACTTAACTGATATTATACTATTTTACATATAGTATAATATAAGAACCTTCTAATAGTGTGTTTCTATTTCTACTCTTTTGGACTTTATGTTATGGTGTGATGTATTTTACTTTTACTTGTCTTATAACCTGACAATACACTGTTATTCTTTTTTGTTTAAAAAGTTTATCTTTTAAGGCGTTTTAAATAATAAAAGAAATATTGTATATTCACTGTCATCATTATCATTTCTGGTACTATTCATTTCTTTTCAGAGTTCTGTATTTCTGTATGGTATCGTATTTTATTTGCCTGAAATATTTCCTTCAATATTTATTGTAGTGTGAGTCTGCTGATGATGAATACTTTAAACTTTTTCTGCTGAAAATTTTGCTTTTTTTATTTTAAAGATTTTTTTTCTAGGCATAGAATTCTAGGTTGAGGGTTGCTTTCTTTCAGTATTTTAAAGATGTTGTTTCACTGTTTCCAATTAGAAGTGTGATACCATTCTCATCTTTGTTCTTCTCTATATAATAGGTTCTTTTTTTCTGAATGCTTTTTTTTTTAAAAGATTTATTTATTTATTATTGAGCGTGGGGTAGGGGTGGAGACGAGGGGCAGTCTTAAGCAGATTTCACGCTGAGTGTAGAGCCAACTGTGGGGCTCCATCTCACTGTCCTGAGATCACGACCTGAGCCGAAACCAAGAGTTAAACACTTAACCAACTGCACCACCCAGGTTCCCCTGTCTAATTGCTTTTAAGATAATTCTTTTTATCACTGGTTATGTGAAACTTAATTATGATGTTTCTTTGTGTATTTTTATTCATGTTTCTCGTGTTTGGAGCCTTTTTGAGCTTTTTTGATCTGTGAGTTTATAGTTTTTGTAGGGTTTTGGAAAATTTTGGCTGTCATTTCTTAAAAATATTTTTTTAATTAACATATAATGTATTGTTTCGGGGGTACAGGTCTGTGATTCATCAGTCTTACATAATACACAGCGCTCACCACAACACATACCAAATATTTTTATTGGGCTTTTCTTTTTCTCTTTTCCTTCAGGAACTCCCATTACCCATACATTAGGCTGCTTGAAGTGTTTTACAGCTCACTTATGTTATTTTCATTAAACCAAATTTTATTTTTCTCTTTGCTTTTCATTTTAATTATGTTTTATTGCTGTGCTTTTGGGTTTACTCATTTTTTTTTTTGTCAATGTCATATCTGCTGTTAATACCATTCAGTGTATTTTTTCATCTCAGAATTTCAATTTTGAACTTTTTAAAATATCTTCTATGATCTACTTAAGTTTTTGTACATGTAGAATACATGCTCTTTTTTTTTTTTTTAAAGATTTTATTTATTTATTTGAGAGAGAGAATGAGATAGAGAGCATGAGAGGGGGGAGGGTCAGAAGGAGAAGCAGACTCCCTGCTGAGCAGGGAGCCTGATGCGGGACTCGATCCCGGGACTCCAGGATCATGACCTGAGCTGAAGGCAGTCGCTTAACCAACTGAGCCACCCAGGCGCCCAGAATACATGCTCTTAATAACTGTTTTGATGTTCTCTTCTGCTATTTTCAACATCTTGTCAGTTTTGGTTGGTTTTGATTGATTATTCTCATTATGATATGTGTTTTCCTGACTCTCTCCTGAGTACTTTAACCACTTTTATATATGTTTATTAGATGTGAATTAAGAGTTTTTCTAGTTTTGCTGATGGAAACATCCACTGTTGTCTCTAACCCTTCAGATGACTTTTTTCACATGTATGCTCACTCATCATTACTAGCTGAATACTTGAAGGGACTCCCTGCAGATCTGTAGGGTTCTCCCTCTGCGGTTTTCTCTTCTCTAGTAAGTTGGCCTATGAAATGCAGCTGTGTTGGCCTCCTCAGAGTGCTTGTTCTCAGTTTGTTCTCTTCACCTGAGGATATTTGCCAAGCTGAACTCCAGCTCCTCTGTACTGCTCTGCTGCCTGGACAGTCTCTCAAAGAAGTAAGCTGGGGCAATTGTAGAGCTTATCTTGTTCGTTTCCCATAGGTTAGCTATCTCAGTACATTTTTGCCTGATGTCCAGTGTCTTGAAAACCATTCCTTCGTATGTTTTTCCCATATTATGTTTGTTTGCCAGGCAGGTGGAGAAATCTTATTCTTGCTACCCCACTTAGGCCACAAGTAGAAGTCTCTAATGACATCTGATTATAGTTTGCTTTATTATATATTTTCTGGTTTTTAATGTATGGTCACTTTATCCTGAGCCAAGTTTTAGTCAGTAAATTAAATACAGTGAAAAATTGGAATGCCCCTTGAAAGTCTGTTTTATTGTGGTCAACTATAGAACTCTGTATGTTGTGGATTAGCCTGGTGGATGGTTTATGGAAGAAAGAAGGAACCAGAAGTAGTACTTCCCACTTTTCTCATGTTTTTTTCTTATATCTGAGGGAAGCATTAGGGGAATGAAACATAAGAAAAAATAATCTAGATTTTAGCTCAAGGAGCATAACTTTGGATTTCTTTTATTAGTTTTTCTACATTTTCATTCAATATCTACTTGAGGAAGCATTCCTTTGTACGGTATGTATAAAGCTTGTCTATACTCTAAATGAAAAAGTATTGAGTTCAATTTCTCTTTTTAAATTGGATCATCCTATGTATGCTTGGTTACCT
This sequence comes from Neomonachus schauinslandi, assembly GCF_002201575.2. Lineage (NCBI taxonomy): Eukaryota > Metazoa > Chordata > Mammalia > Carnivora > Phocidae > Neomonachus > Neomonachus schauinslandi. The sequence continues at coordinate 154,519,658 of NC_058406.1, forward strand.
TGTGTAATAGAAGAAGGCTTTTGCTCTCAATAGTTGCTGAATGCACTTTTTGATTTATCATAGCCCCAAAGGATTAAGCTCAGTGAAATTTGTTCAGATAATTTTTATAAAGTAGAATAATGACAATACAAATATTTTATAGCTTAAAATTTAATTATAAAGCTATTTAAAAATTATTTTAGTAATCTATGAGAACAGAGATAAAAGAACCTTTTGTTTAATTTTGAGGCTCTTTCATGTGGCGCCATCCTTAACAATTAATTAACTCTTTTGAGATATATTTATGATTCAGCAAGAATAAATGTAGTGCAGGACATATGGAAGTATAATAAGTTTTTATGAAATGTTGCTTTCATTTATTTCCTTTTAAGATGACACTCCCTTAGTAAATAAAAGCTATATATTTAGGGGCGCCTGGGTGGCTCAGATGGTTAAGCGTCTGCCTTCGGCTCAGGTCATGATCCCAGGGTCCTGGGATCAAGTTCCACATCGGGCTCCCTGCTCCTTGGGAGCCTGCTTCTCCCTCTGCCTCTCTCTGTCTGTCTCTCATGAATAAATAAATAAAATCTTAAAGAAAAAAAGCTATATATTTAGTTCAGATTTAAAAATAATGACTTTATAAGGAAGAAATTATTTTGTAGTCATCGAATGGTGATTCTAGTAGGACAGACATGAAAGGTAATTTATAATGAGGATTATTTTAAGCTTCAAAGCATAGCAGCATTTTTTCTTTCTTTTGCTTTTTGGTGGGAAAAATAGATTACCATGTGCTTAAAAGATATCTAATTTTGAAAAAGTAAGTAATATACATTTTTCAGAATTGTATTAATTTACAAATGTAATAGATGTGATTTTTTTACTATAAATTATCAGATTTGAAGCAGAATGAATTATAACTTTAGAATGGTTATAAAAGCAAATGGTCCTTAAGCAAGTCCCTTAAAATATATTGACATACATTGTTCAATATATTATATGGTAAGAGTGAAATAATAAGACGTTTCTACTGTATAACCATGTCATTAAGTATCATTTATATGAATGATTTTAATGATTAATTTTTAAATTGTTCACTGAGAGATAAAATAATGATTAGAGTATTTCTGCAATCCTTCAGGTAGTTCTTTCTTTTTTAGAAATTTCAAGTCACAGGGCGTCTGGCTGGCTCAGTTGGAAGAACATGCAACTCTTGATCTCAGGGTTGTGAATTCAAGCCCCAAATTGGGTGTAGAGATTACTTAAAATAAATAAATAAAATAAAAAAAAAAATTTCAGGTCACTGTGATTACGGGCAAGTCTTTAGCTATTGTGCTGGTGTGATATATAATATATAGTTATATATAATCAGTTCCCATATGCCCAAGGCAAGCATATCATATATGAATTTTCTTTTAAATCTCATAGAATTACTACATACCACTATATCAGGAAACACTTGACATTCTCCAGGAAGTGGTTGGCATAAGTTGAGACAGTAAAAGAACCAAGTTTTGTTTCTGCCCTGGTGTTGTGTGACTTTTGTTTGACATGTCACTTCATGTCTTAGTGCTTCTGTTTCCAAATCTGTAAAATGAAAGCATCAGTTTGTGATTTCTAAGATCTCTTCTGGGTTTGACATTTTATAATTTTAAAATTAATACTAGATAACTTGCTTGAAGTACCTAAAAAGTATATTCATATAGCCAAATATGTTTACTGCTTAAATAATTTTTAAAATGGATTTGAGAAGCTCCATTAATTCTCCTATGTTACAGTATCTAGTACACTGTGTGTTAAACTTTGGTTTTTATCCCATCCCACATTTATAGAACATAGGAGTGTTGAGGGCATCACTATGTTAGTAAACTGTGTTCATAGGAGTTTGAGAAATAGGTAGCAGGCAAGGTTATTAGAATTATATAATTCATAGAACTACCGTTAAGGAAGTGGCTGCATCAGGTGGATCCTCAATTTCAAGCCTTTAGGCTCAATAACCTAGAATGTGTGAGAATGTTATTTGAAATGGTTGTTGAATTTAAAAGGAAGAATTATTTACCCTCATTGATGTCAGCCTCCCTAATGGTAAGAGTAATATAGGGACTGTGAGAAACAGTCTAACTTGCAGAGTCTTAGGACATTTTATACTTCTTCATGCATGTCAGCATCATGGGAGGAGGCAAAATAATGTTGCAAATTGAGCATAAAGAAAAACATTTTCGCCAAAGTTTACATGAACTCATTCCCTCTCCACATGGCATCTTTTATAGTTTTCACCTGGCTCAGCCCCACCTCCATCACCTGTAGGGCATGATTCAGTGTGGGTAATATTACCTAGAAGAGTTAGTAAGCTTACAAAGACTATGGTAGTTACCAGTTTGGGATTGTTTCTCTTCAGAAATCTCTGGATGATTCCATAGGCATTTTATACTCTGAGGTATATGGCAGTGGGCTTGAAAGTGAGGTAGTGTACCCCCTGCTATGGAAGGAAGGCTTTCTGAAGAGTAGATGAATGTGAATAACTTAAGGTGCAAAAATTTCCATGTGTATTCTTTCATTTTTTCTTAAAATTGATCTACCTGAGAACATTTCTGTTTTGTGGAATTTTCTTTCTCACTTTTACAATTGCCTTTATACTCTTCAAACCAAAAGGCTGCTCCTTAACCCTACCTAATGTGAATCTAGTCTTTATATAATGTATTGCTTCAGGATGTAAAAATTTCTGGGGCGTGAAACAAAGGGACAATTCTAGAATGTATTGTCCTGAGGGAGAGTTCCTTGAGGGCAGAGCAGTTAGAGGTTTTTCTAAGAAATATAGAAAGGGGCAGCACCTTATTTCATTCAGGCAGCAGACTTCTGGTGAGACTCTGGTGCCTCATGTCTCTTTTTCAGAATTAGAACTTTGATGTGTGGTGATTACTGTGACCCCTAATGCCACATTTATTTGAATTTAAAAATGAATTTGGACTCTTTGAGAGAAAGACATATTTGTCTGATGGTTTCTCAATGTGGCCTGGTTTTCCAAATAGGTTATATAGTAGACATTTTCCATATATTGAATGAGGTAAATCTGCAACTCCAAGATTTGATAAAAATATAATTAAAACATACCTACAATATACAACATATCTGAAAATGCATCCTTTCCAACTATTGAAACTTAAAATTTAAATGTTATCCTAAAAATGTGTGAGGGGTAGATGGTTTTAGAAATTTATTTTAGAGAAAAGAAAAAATATATTTAGACTACTGTTATATAGCAGGTGCATAGGTATGCTTGGTTAATGGCATATTGTTAACCAATGGCTTGGCTAATGTGCATTTGAAAGCTTGCTATTTACTTGCTGTCTACTTGCTCCTAACCACTTGGTGGGAAGAATCCTGCTCAGTACCTAATATCCTCATCAATAAATGAAGTAAGCTCCTTATCAGTAGATAAGATGAGCATCAGGTTAAATAGATTTTACTTAGCTTGTAAGGGGAAGATTAATGATAGCATCTGCAATGAATTCTAATCATAAAAGTAGACTATGTGGTAGTTTAATAGATAAAGAAATTCAGGATATCACCAAAACTGCAGCATAAACAGACAGTAGGTAGGGGAGCACAAAGGAAATGGAATGCAGACCCTGTGTGAGAGGAGGGTTAGAAATAGTAATGAATTCCTCTACCCTTTTTAAATGGAATACACAATAAATCTCACCCAATTCTTTTTCAATCACAAGAAAATATTTAGCTTCAAACATAAGCAAAAAAATAAATGAGATCTTATCTGAAACAATTTTTTAAGTTAAAAATAATCCTGATCCATAAAAAGAAAGGGCATAAGGGGGCACAAAGGAACTTTTGGAGGTGACAGATATGTCTATTAACTCCATTGTGGTGATGGTTTCATGGATGTATTCATGTTTAAACTCATCAAGTTGTATACACAAATATATGCATTTTTTTTGTATATCTAAATAAATCAATGCATGACCCAATTGGAAAAAAAAAGTACATAAGATTCTTCTTTTGAAATCTTGTCTTTTTAATTCCCTTTCAATAAGTATATTAGAATACCACTGAATCTCACTTAGGTCAGAAACAGGCTATGTATTTTCTATCACTGGAATGACCCCCAGATCTATTCCTTCTATAATTTTCAACATTTTGAATGGCACCACTATCTACTCTGTCACCTAAACCAGAAAACCAGGAATACTTTCAGGTTTCTATCCATCACCCCTCTTTACTCACAATGTTTGGATATGATCATTTCCTCACTACCTATATGAACTAGTAACCGCGGTTTTATTTAGGCTTTCATCTTCCATCACCTGGACTAATGTTAGTCTCCTAACTGGTCTCTCTGCTCTTGGCTTGATTCCTCATACACATACTTCACATATTGTTACTGTGATATTTGTAAAATGTACATCTGATTATTTTACCTTCTGCTTAAAACCTATTTAATGACGACTCATTTTTTGATGAGTCATGAAGTCATCACGACTCATGAAGTTTCTAGTGACGTAAAGAGCCCTATGATTCGTACCCTGCCTAACTCAAGGCACATGCTTCACTCCATTCTGTATGCCCCAGCCAAACTACACTATTTGCATTTTTCTTAAATTATTACTGCCATTTATCTCTTATGCTTTTGCTTACCCTGCCACTTTAATCTGAATTACAGCTCTGCTTTCCCCTAGACCCTGCTCCTACCCATAACCCCTACCCACTTGATGAACATTTACTCATTTTTCTGGTTTTTAATATCATCTCCCCATAGTGTTTTCTTTGGGTAACTCATGTGAATTAATCACTCTTTTGTGCCTCAATGGATTCTGAACCCTTCTAATCTAGTACTCCTGATATTTTATTATTAAGTGACTCTATTTCTCTAAGTCCTCTTGTTTACTGTAGGTTTCCATGTGTTTGGCACATAGTAGATCAGTGTAAATACTTGCTGAGTGAATGAAGGGAAGAAAGAAATCTGGTGTACTTACATGGGCATGTTATTCTGGGATAGGCATTGTCTTTTTTTTTTTTTTTAAGATTTTATTTATTTATTTGAGAGAGAGAGAGAGAGCATGAGACAGGGGAGGGTCAGAGGGAGAAGCAGACTCCCTGCTGAGCAGGGAGCCCGATGTGGGACTCAATCCTGGGACTCCAGGATCATGACCTGAGCCGAAGGCAGTTGCTTACCCGACTGAGCCACCCAGGCGCCCCAGGCATTGTCTTTTGATCCAGCTCCTTGCTGCAGCTCAGCACTGTGACAATGGTTTTTTGAAGATGGCAGTCCAAACTTGTGAACAAATGAATAAAAAAGACAAATTTTATAGGCAGTATGTAATTATTGCAATTCTTAGAAGAAGGGATTAGACTTGACAGAGAAGATGGAGTAATATTGTAGTGGTGTGAGAGGTGGTTTGGGATTGATTATACAAGGTAGGCAAGAAGAGAGAGATGTGATGGTAGTTTAACTATGGAGAGTATATTGTATTGATATAGAGGGAGGGATTTATCTTTTTGGCAATACAAAGAAGGAAGCAGTAGGAGAAAGATTGAATATCTAGAGATTTTATTGACTTATTTGAGAGAGAGGGTAAGAAAGTGAGAGAGAGCATGAGAGTAGGGGGAGAAGCAGAGGGGGAGGGATAAGAAGGGGGAAAAAATCTCAAGCAGACTCTGTGCTGTGAGTGCGGAGCCCAGTGCAGGGCTCAATGTCATGATCCTGAGATCTTGACCTGAGGAAAAATCAAGAGTCCGATGCTTAACCAACTGAGCCACCCAGGTGCCCCGTGATTGAATATCTAGAGAAGGAGTCAGAGGGAAACTGACATTGGTTTACTAGGTGACTGGGGAACTAATAATGGAAAATTATACAAAGAATAGTGAATGATAATGAGAAGGTAGATTAACACTTCAATTGATCTTCAGGAGAGGCAATGTAAATTGGTTATTAGCAGAAGTGATAAGCTAGTAAGGATGGCCATAGGGAGAGTTGATTATGGGGACAAAATGGTGAGTATAAAATTATTAGAAAATAAAATACATTTTTAATAGCTTTTTGAAAGAAGTTTTAAATATATATATTTGTACTATTAAACTTTTAATAAATAACTTTTGGACATACTCTTAAGTTATTAGAGTTTTCAGGTCTAGTAATTATGACCTGAAATAATTTATTGATCAATTAAATTCACTTTCAAAGAACACTTTATTTATTTGAGAAGAGGGAGAGAGAGGGGAGCTGGGGCAGAGGGAGAGGGAGAAAGAGAATCTTAAGCAGGCTCCACACTTAGCACAGAGCCCGACATGGGGCTCGATCTCACCACCCTGAGATCATGACCTGAACTGAAATCCAAGAGTTGGACGCTTAACCAACTGAGCCACCCAAGTGCCCCTAAAGAACATTTTAAAATTCAAATTATCCATATGCTTAAAATAAAAATATTTCTCCACAGCAAGTTATTTTTATATTTCATATATTTATATTTTATATTTCAGAATATAATATTTTATATTTCATCAGTCTTTGTCCTAAGATCCTTGATAATATTTTATATTTATACACTACCTTTGATTTTCATGCAACTCAATTCCATTTTATTAATGAGCCTTATATCACTTTTGACAAATACATTAAAATTTCTGACTTAATTGTATTACTAAAATTTGATTAGAAATTAAAATTTGTTTTTAATTTCTTTTCTTGGAAGGCTTGCTAGTTCAAAGAGAAGGACCATTTTGATTAGGAGTCATCATTCTCATTCTTCCTCTTTCTTCTAACAACTTCCTGGGGATTTTATGCACTCCCATACCTTCAAATACAGTATATATGCTGATGATTTACAGATATGATTTCACTAGCCAGATTATTCTTTTGAGCTCCAGATCCACATATATAATTCCTACTAAAAAATCTCTGTTTGGATATATTAATTGGCACCTCAAATATACCTTGTCTATACCTGAATTCATTATTTTCCAAGTATGTTTCTCATGTGTTTCTTCTTTAAGGAGTGGTTCTCTTCCAGTTGCTCAAGCCAGACTCGGAGTCCTCCTCTATGTCTTCATTCAAGTATTAATAGCCTTACTCTCAGTATCTCCTAAATCAGTCTATTTCTCTCCATTTCTCTTGCTACTACTGTAGTTCTCAATGCTCTCAAATTTGTTTCTTACCCAAAATATTTCAATATCTTTTTTTTAAAGATTTTATTTATTTATTTGAGAGAGAGAGAGAGAGAGTGTGCATGAGTGTGGGAAGGAGCAGAGGAAGAGAGAGAAGCAGACTCCCCACTGGGCAGGGAGCCCGCCATGGGGCTCCACCCTAGAACCTTAGGATCATGACCTGAGCCGAAGGTAGAGCTTAACTGTCTGAGCCACCCAGACACCCCATATTTCGGTATCTTCTTAATCGTTCTCTCAGCTTCCAGATTTGTCTCCTTCCAGTCAGTGTGCACTTTGTAGCATAGTTGAAGACTCAGTAAATAGTAGGTAATAATATTATGCCTTATTTATAAATCATATGATAGGTTTTTTGTTTATTTTTTTATTCCTGTTGAAAGATAATAAGGATATGATGACAATAATATTTCATAATGTTTTATAGCTAAGTTTTTCATGTATGTGTTATAGCTGAAATTTAACTTATCTGTTCAGAGGGATTAACTTGGCAAATTCATTAGTTATAGCTTCATTTTGTTTCATTTTTTAAATTTCTGCAGTGTGGATTAATTTTTGTTAAAGTGTTATGCTTTTAGTTAACCATGGAGACTTTAGTTCAAACATACCAGTTATAATTTAGTCATTCCCACATACTTGTATTCCAAATATACCAGTCTTATTTGTGCCTTTGTGCTTTTTGCATATTTCATGTTCTTTGCATAAAATATTCTTCCTTACTGGTCTTGCTTGACATTCTCTTCTTTATTCTTTAAAGACCTGCTTACATCTCAGAAACTTTCTCTTAATCCTTTTTCTTAAAGTCCTGTTATCTCCTCAATCATTGTGTTTCTATAGTTAGTGCTTTGTTGTTTTCCTGCTTTCAGAAGTCTCTCTGTTCTGCAATGGGTTTTTTATTTTTTTTTTCTTACTACATTTAGTTCTTTGATGGCAGAAACTGTCTTACTTAATTATTATGTCCCAGAAATCTAGTTTAGTGCCTGATACATATATATTGAGTGCTTCATAAATGATTTTTTTAGACTAAATGATTAGCAATAGATGTCCTGGACTGTGTACAATAGCTTTTATATGATCTTTAGTTTTATCATTTGTAACAAATGAAGCAATCAAGAACACAGTATAATGTAAAGAATGCAGTTCTCTCCCTTCTAGGCAATATCCTATGTTTCAGTAGGTTAGAATATTAGATATAGAACTCTATCCCAGGCACTGTATTGAAGAGCTTTCCATGTTATTTTATGTCAGAAAATCCTATAAAGTAAATATTAATTCCCTATTTTGCAGATAAAGGCTTAGAGAGCTTAAGAAAATTGCACAAGATATACAGGTAAAAATGTTATTTAAAAAAAAAGGTGGAATTTTAAGATAGGTCTCTTCCTCTTTGTCACAAGTATTATATACGGCCACCCATATTTCAGAGAAGCAGTGATCTTCAAAACACATGATTTTAATTTTTAATTTATGTAAGTTCTTATATCAGATCATTAGTATTACGTTATCACTTTTACTGTTATCATTATTTTATATTTAAGTAAAGAGAAATGCAACGATTTTTAACTAGAGAATATCTAAATATGTTCTCTTGACCAAGTCATGTATCTTGCTATTTTATTTTCCACATTTATAATGGGAAACCATAATCCAAAATTATTGACTGTAATCATAACATTTCATCTTTAATGCTTTTTTCTAATTTTTTTCTTTTTAGTTATAAAGTTTAGAAGGCTTCTAAATTAATGGGACAGAAATAACTTTTAGAAGCAATATGCATAATTCATATAAAATTTTGTCTACTTTTGACAGTATATGATGAAATTAAAGATAAAGAGTGATGCTGTGGTTTATTGTCTCTGCACTTAAAAAGCTATTTAACATTTTTCAGTTTCTCTCTTTGGATTAATTGAGTGTTTAATTGGGATTTTATTTGTGGAAAGAACATTCTCATTTTTCTGATTGTATATTTATTGCTTTTATAGAAACTATTGTTTATGTATCTTTATATATTCTAGTATATGGCATGCTCTTGCTTGAAATGTGTGGAAAAACTTTTCCTTTTAAAATGTTTATATTTCAATCAAAATGGTAAATTAGACTTCTTCAGAATTTTTATTTCACTTACAAACTCTTAAAAACTCTTACTTGTTTTAAGAATGGAATTAATTATTATTTTTTTTGTTTTGTCTTTTCTGTCCTTTCTAACTTGCTTTCGTGGATTTCACACCAGGAGGACAAAGTGGTTAGAGTCTTTTTTTCTGTCTAATATTATTTTTTTCTTGCTGTTATTGCTAATTTTAATTTTATAGCTGTATTTAATTTATACACCTAAGTGTTTTGTTACAGCTGTAGTGCATGGTTATTGCTATACATTGATATATTTTAAGCATGCTATCTGATTTTACTGATAAACACATTTTATTATATTATAGATGAAAATTTGATTACTTCATTTGATTCTTGAAAAAGCTTGCTTCTTTAGAGTTTCATATTTTTTTTAAAGGAGAGATATTCTACTATTCTTCATTGTGATAAGAATTCCTTTCATCTTATGCTTCTCTAAACTCATCATTGTATTGGTCAGAGTTTTCGAAAGAAGTTTCTGATTTAATATAAAGATTTAATCTTTCTAATAATGAGTCTCAATAACATTGAACATGGATTTTCTGAAGTGTATAGTTATAGTTGATTTGAGCCTTTATATTTTTATTTTTGTTAACAATATGTTTTAGAGATTGGTAAAATGTCTATCTTATATCCTCATGTTGAATATTAGATATCACTATAATTTTAAAATACTCAGGTATATAGAATTTGACCACAGGCAGGATTTGAATAATCTGCTAATGTCTGTGGAAGTCTGATTTGGATTTGAATCTGCTCTGGAGACTGGTGACTTCCTGCAAACATAGATAAAAATCTTTCTATTCTGATTCCTTTGATGAGTCAGACTAAAACTTGAGGTCTTTTCAAGTTTTCCAAATTCAAATTGGCATAATACCCAAAGAGAGATCCTTTAGCTGATTATCTTCTAAGAGTACGTTCTTTTTTGTTGGTTGGAGCATTTTTATTCTGTTCAGTTTTCATTTACTTGGTTGGGATAATATGGGTGTTGGCAAATACTGATGTAGGTTTAGAATGAAATCTCTGAGCAGAAGAAAAGATAGTGATGACCTTCTTTTTTTTTTTTAAACCTATAGGAATTCTACTAAATTTTGAAGGCAGTTTTGAGGATGTACATTCAATTATCGTAGAACTGTCCCAGACTACATCATCCTCACTTCAGGGCAGGTTCCCTAGAGAACCTACCAGCTTTCTACCAGCCAACTTTATTAGCTGACTGTCAAGTAGGACAATTCAGGCAATTCGAAACCTTTAGAATCTCTTGTGCTACTTTTGTGTCCAGAGTTAACACAGGCTACATAATAGTTTGTCATCTGTAATTTCCATAATGAATTCTGACACTTATCCTAGAGATGAGACTCTTGGTGCTAACTTAGGTGCAGAAATGACTCTCAGGTACTGACAAGATTTCATAATATAACAGTCTGTATTTTCAACCACAGAGAGGCTAACAGATAAAAGTATGTGAATTTTATGTGGGTTTGGAACATCACAAATAAAACTCAACAGGCCTTTTTAATGACACTCTTTATGCAGCCCTGTTTAATAGAACTTTCACCAGTGATGACAGTGTTTTATATCGTTAATATCCGATGCAGTAGGTTCTCATCACAGGTAGCTATTGAACATGTGAAATGTGCCAGTGTGGCTGAAGAACTGAAATGGAAATTTTATTTAATTTTAATTAAATTTAAATAGCCATAGATAGCTAGTGGCTAGAGAAACCCCAAGCATGGGTAGCAAACATTCTGTGACTAGTCAGCCTCTAAGGCACTACCCTGTCCTCACAGTAGCAGTATAATGTGTAGACGGTCGTGGAGATACAAGCTGCATGGAATGTAGGAAGGCTACACTCGCCAGTGCCGGTCTCTTATATAGCCCAGGAGAATAATGGACAAGGGGCAACCTCCCAAAGGGCAGAACCAGGGGACATGAATGACAACAGTCAAAGGAGACGAGCTGAATCAGGGGCTGCCAGATGGGGTAACCAGAGAAATGAAGATATGTCCATGTAGGGATTGCTGTGTGCTATGGATAGTTAACCACTGTATCTTTCTGATTCTTCCTGTTTTTGGATGAGAGTTGTTGCAGTCACTCTCTTCTTTCTCCATCATTGTGTATTGAGTGTGTTGGGAACAGATAAACTTGTCTTTCAGTGTGTAGTCGGTGGTTCACAGTGAGGTACACTCAACCTTGATGGAAAGATTTGCTAGAGATCCTAGATTCAGAGCCAGATTTTGTAACTAGATGAGACTTTGGGACTATCTCCCTTAGGGAGGGAGTGAAATGTGTTATGTGTAATGTGTATACATATATATATATATATACACACACACATGTGTATATGCATATATACATGTTATACACACATTATACATATACATATATATACTTTACACATACATACGTTACATATAGACATGTGCATATATATGTACACAAACACACATATGGACTGTTGACTAGTTGAAAGAGCAGACTGTTCTAGAACTTGTTCAATAGCTATCCTAACTTCCTTCTCTCTTGCAATCCCCAATGGAAGGACCTGAAAGATATAAAAATTTTTAGATTTCCTTACAACTGGGAATGGCTGTGACACAGTTCTAACAAAAGAAAATTTATGAGGGCTTCTAGAAAGTCATGATAAAAAAAGAAAGATGTATCTGGCACTACCTTTTAATGCAAAAGTGTTATCTTGAGCTTTACCAGCCCTTTGTGAAGATGAGGGAAAAGCCAAGAGTATTGGAATCATTAGGCATGACATTGTTGAGCTACTGATTTAATAGTATCGGACACCTTTCTTCAATGTGAGAGAAGTACCCACCCTCAATTAGTTTCTGCCACTAGGAGTCAGATTTTCTGTTACTTGTAGACAAAAGTATTCCTAATGGAAACCTTAGTGGAGATGTAATGTGCTGCAGAGAAAGCATACAAACATCCAGCGTTGTTCTTCAGAAATACGGAACTAGAAGAAAGAAATACATATTGATCACTGTCCAGATACTCATCTATCTGCCTTTGCCTCTAAATGTTTGAAGAATTAGGATCACTTAACATGTCTGCTTATATATTACATACAAATTACTTCAGATTATAAATGGTAAATTAATATGAATATGTTGGTCTTAGAGATAGAATATTTTCTTAAATATGAATTTATCCTATTTCACATAGAATCAAAGAAAAGGGATTGAATTTTTAAAAAAATATAATTTGGTTGTTTCTTTGAATTTTGTGTGGAACAAATGAGGAAACTAAAGTTCTATGGTAAAGTATTTGCCCATAGGTTAAAGCATATCTTTGTTTATCTTGTAATAAACATTGACCCATTCATGTCTAGTGAGAGCATAATGAAATTATAGCTTTGGGAGCAAAGTGATGCTCATTTCACTGTCTAGAGATAATATTATCTGTTTATATAAAGACCACTTTAACGAGGATCCTCTTTCTTTTTTTACAACAGTGATGAATTCTTTTAGGATACCAGTATTACTAGTGGTTATTGTTATTGAAATGAAGGGTGTGGAAGGATGATATGTGACTGGTAGTATTTCTCACATTTCAAGAAACAGGAAGGTTATCTGTTGGGTTGCAGCTGCAGCTATGATATTCAGAGCAAAGTGCTTTGTTTTCACTGAAATTTAATGCTTTTTCTGATTTAAGCACATTATTCAGGATTCCATACCTGTGTGTTTATCTAGCTGCTCATTGTAGTTCTCCTTTGGAGTTGCAATTCGGTAAGAAAGTATGTTTGTAGTATGGTTGATTGTTCCATTTCATCTGGGCAATAGCTGTGCAGAGCTGCATTCCAGTAAATACTGTCTTAACAGTGATAAATTAGCTTATTTGCTTTTGCATTTTATTTGACAATAAAATAACATGTATATGATATTAATAAAATTGTTCTAGAAATTGAATATAAGAGCTCTGTCCGGGCCACTTTTATAATAAAATCACAAGTTTAAATGCTACCACTACCATTCTGCCTCTTATTGTAAGTCTGACAAAGACCAGAATTTATACATTTTCACTAAGAATACTATACAAACCTCCAGGGTTTTTGTTAGCAAAATAGAAGTATTTTGAACAATATTATTTAGACAACATACCCTACCACAGAAATGTGGAAAAATGCATTTAGAAAGCAGGGAGAGGGTGGAGGGAATGGGTGAAATAGGTAAAGGGGATTAAGAGACAAAGGCTTCCAGTTACAAAATAAGTAAGTCACAGAGATGAAAAGTACAGCGTAGGGGAAATTATCAATAATATTGTAATAACATTGTATGGTGACAGATGGTGACTACACTTATTGTGGTGAGCACTGAATAATGTATAGAATTGTCAAATCAATATGTTGTATACCTGAAACTAATAGAACATTGTATGCTAATTATACTTCAATTAAAAAAAAAGACGGGAAGAGTTTTGAGTAGGAGAAATTGAAAGACAGGGAAATTGTAGAGCCGGGAAAATATTGTGCCTATTTAAAAGACAGGAATAAAAATCACATCAGTAAAAAAAAAAAGATAGGGACTGCTGAATATTTACTTGGATATATTATATATTCTAAATTCAGTGAAAAATTTATAATAATAAAAATCATTCACCTGATCAGTTGCATAGTTTTTGTAAATGGGCAAATGAACTTTGGAAATCTCATTTAGATCTCTTATATAAAGGGATTAAAACTCACATTGTGCAAATTCTGTGAAATGACATATCTGTAAGATAAAATATCCTACAGGGAAATTATAAAGAATATATATGACAAGTGAAAATACTGGTAACTATAATATGTTGAAGGTTTTAGAGGTTCATGTTACTAATAAGAACTGATTTATTTGGCTACGATAGAGATCCGAGGAAGTTGGAGAGAATATGATGTATATTTACAATTGCAACATAGCTAACTACTTTTTTTCAAAAATTTTATTTTATTATGTTATGTTAATCACCATACATTACATCATTAGTTTTTGATGTAGTGTTCCATGATTCATTGTTTGTTTATAACACCCAGTGCTCCATTCAATACGTGCCCTCTTTAATACCCATCGCCAGGCTAACCCATCCTCCTCCCTGCCCCCAGAACCCTCAGTTTGTTTCTCAGAGTCCATAGTCTCTCATGGTTCGTCTCCCCCTCCGATTTCCCCCCCTTCATTTTCCCCTTCCTACTATCTTTTTTTTTTTTTTAACATATAATGTATTATTTGTTTCAAAGGTTACAGGTCTGTGATTATTCATCCTTACACAATTCACTGCACTCACCATAGCACATACCCTCCCCAATGTCTATCACCCAGCCACCCCATCCCTCCCACCCCCCCACCACTCCAGCAACCCTCAGTTTGTTTCCTGAGATTAAGAATTCCTCATATCGGTGAGATCATATGATAACATGTCTTTCTCTCATTGACTTATTTCGCTCAGCATAATACCCTCTAATTCTATCCATGATGTTGCAAATGGCAAGATTTCATATTTTTGATGGCTGCATAATATTCCATTGTATATATATATATATATATATATATATATATATATATATATATATA
>NC_058406.1:154534489-154582647 GCF_002201575.2 Neomonachus schauinslandi
TATATATATATATATATATATATATATATATATATATATATATATACCACATCTTCTTTTTCCATTCATCTGTTGATGGACATCTTGGCTCTTTCCACAGTTTGGCTATTGTGGACATTGCTGCTATAAACATCGGGGTGCATGCACCCCTTCAGATCACTACATTTGTATCTTCAGGGTAAACACCCAGTAGTGCAATTGCTGGGTGGTACGGTAGCTCTATTTTCAACTTTTTGAGGAACCTCCATACTGTTTTCCAGAGTGGCTGCACCAGCTTTCATTCCCACCAACAGTGTAGGAGGGTTCCCCTTTCTCCGCATGCTCGCCAACATCTGTCGTTTCCTGACTTGTAAATTTTAGCCATTCTGACTGGTGTGAGGTGGTTTCTCATTGAGATTTTGATTTGGATTTCCCTGATGCTGAGCGATGTTGAGCACTTTTTTGTGTGTCTGCTGGCCATTTGGATGTTGTCTTTGGTAAAATGTGTGTTCATGTCTTCTGCCCATTTCTTGATTGGATTCTTTGTTCTTTGGGTGTTGAGTTTGATAAGTTCTTATAGATTTTGGATACTAGCCCTTTATCTGATATGTCATGTGCAAATATCTTCTCCCATTCTGTGGGTTGCCTCTTTGTTTTGTTGACTGTTTCCTTTGCTGTGCAAAAGCTTTTTATCTTGATGAAGTCCCAGTAGTTCATTTTTGCCCTTGCTTCCCTTACCTTTGGTGATGTTTCTAGGAAGAAGTTGCATAGCTAACTTCTTGAGAGCAAATGCAGGTTATACATTTTGATTATGTATTTTGCTACTTCTCCACCGTTAGGTAACTTTTGCTTTGATCAAGTTATTCCAATTTGGTATTCCATTCTATTGAATCTACAACTGAAATGAGACCTGTTTCTTCATCTTCTATGAGGTTCCCATAATTACTAAATGCCATAGATGAGAGTTTATGAGCTCCTGAAATAGGAGAAAGTGTCATTGGCTATACTAAGTGATGGATCTGAGAGTTGAGAGTTAAAATTGAGAAGTTTAGTGGTTGAATAAAGAGGATGAAAAAGATAGAGTAGTATAGGATTACAACTAGATTTTTGCATTGAATGAAGATATTTGTGCTGAAGCCAGCCTGTGGAAGATAGAAGGCATATTTGGGGCAGGAAGGGAATGCAACGATTGTAGTTACAGTGATATGGAGTTTAAAGAGCTTTTAGGAAACCAAGAAAGAGATGTTTATTAATAACAGCTCACTTTATTCAACAATCATCATGTACGAAAAGCACTGTGATAAACTTTTCAGTGTGTGTCATTTCATTTCATTCTCATGACAACTTCTATTTAACAGTGAGTGGTGGGAGTCCTAATAGGGTCTGAGGTGGGATGCAATATGAAATGGTTAAGAACAAAAACTCTACTTTGAGAATGCTTAAGTTTAAAGCCAGCCTCTATCACTTTACTAAACTGTATTATTTAGGTCAGTTATGTCACTACTATAAGCCTTACTTTCCTCATCTCTAA
This sequence comes from Neomonachus schauinslandi, assembly GCF_002201575.2. NCBI lineage: Eukaryota > Metazoa > Chordata > Mammalia > Carnivora > Phocidae > Neomonachus > Neomonachus schauinslandi. The sequence continues at coordinate 154,536,000 of NC_058406.1, forward strand.
AATGGAGCTAATATTCTTTTTTAAATAGTCTTTTTTATGGCTGAGTAATAGTCCATTTAATATATATACCACATCTTCTTTATCCATTCATCTGTCGATGGACACTTGGGCTGTTTCCATAATTTGGTTATTGTAGATGCTGCTGCTATATAAGTGTCAGGGTACATGTATCCCTTTGAATTAGTATTTTTATATTCTTTGAGTAAATCCCTAGTAGTGTGATTGCTGGATCATAGGGTAGTTCTATTTTTAACTTTTTGAGGAACCTCCATACTGTTTTCCACATTGGCTGCACCAGTTTGCATTCCCACCAATAGTATAAGAGGGTTCCCCTTTCCCCACATCCTCATCCACATCTGTTTCTTGTGCTGTTGATTTTAGTCATTCTGGCAGGTGTGAAGTGATACCTTATTGTGGTTTTGATTTGTACTTTCCTGATGATCAATGATGTTGAGCATCTTTTCATGTGTCTGTTGGCCACCTGTATGTCTTCTTTGGAAAAATGTCTATTCATGTCCTTTGCCCATTTTTTAACTAGATTATTCATTTTTGGGGTGTTGAGTTTTGTAAGTTCTTTATAGGCTTTGGATACTAACCCTTTATCAGATATGCCATTTGCAAATACCTTCTCCCATTCCATAGGTTGCCTTTTAGATGTGTTGATTGTTTCCTTTGCTGTGCAGAAACTTTTTATTTTGATGAAGTCCCAACAGTGTATTTTTGCTTTTGTTTCCCTTGCCTTAGGAGACCTATCTAGAAAGAAATTGCTATGGACAATGTCAAAGATGATACTGCCTGTATTCTCCTTTAGGATTTTTATGGTTTCAGGTCTCACATTTAGGGCTTTCATCCATTTTGAATTTATTTTTGTGTTTGGTGTTAAGAAAGTGGTCCAGTTGGGCGCCTGGGTGGCTCAGATGGTTAAGCGTCTGCCTTCGGCTCAGGTCATGATCCCAGGGTCCTGGGATCGAGTCCCACATCGGGCTCCCGGCTCAGCGGGGAGCCTGCTTCTCCCTCTGACCCTCTCCCCTCTCATGCTGTTTCTCTCTCGCTCGCTCTCTAAAAAATAAATAAAATCTTTAAAAAAAAAAATTAAAAAAAAAAAAAAAGAAAGTGGTCCAGTTTTATTCTTTTGCATGTTGGTGGGGGGATGGGTTAAATAGATGATGGGGATTAAGGAGAGTGCTTGTTGTTATGAATTGTAGGGGAATTGTATGTAAGGTGTTGAATCACTATATTATACACCTGAAAGTAATATTACACTGCATGTTACCTAACTGTAATTTAGATATAAAGTTAAAAAAAAAGAAAAAAAAAATGGAGGCAATAAATAAATATACAAGAACAGTGCCTACCCATAAGGTTGTTTTATTTGATTATTGATTCTCCAGGACTCTGAGGACCCTCTTTCCTAAGTGCCAAAAAGGAAAGTAAAACCCACTATCATGTTTTAAAAATAAAGAAGAGAATTTATTATATTTTAACATAAAAGATGAAATAGAACAATATATGGTATTGGTTTGGTGATTGCCCTGTGATAGTCATTGGGTCCAGTGATGATCTAACTGCCCTGAATATATTCTTCCCCTGTTGGGTCTGCTTAAGTCTCTCAAGGTTTGGTTTAATTTGTCTGACTAGGACAGAGGCAGGAGAAAACTGTTTAGGGACCAGTTCTTTTTTGTATGGAGCTGCTTGTGAGTCCTCATCCCTGGTAGGGTACACTCATTTCTTATATTCATGATCCCTCCATTTTCTTCTTCCTTTACAGCTCTCTGTTCTCAATGCCCCTCCCACACAAAAGACCCTTTCTGTTCCCTTAACTCTTCTTTGGTCCTATCCTGTCCTCCAATTCCTATGTCTCTCTATAATGTAGTTCTGCATCACTGCCATGTTACATACAATTCCCCTACAATTCATAACAACAAGCACTCTCCTTAATCCCCATCACCTATTTAACCAGTTATCATATATAATCTGATGAAACTTATTTTAAAGAACATTATTATGTATTTGGATAAATAACATAGGCACATGGTACAAAATTCAAAAGATACAAAAAAGCATAGATAGCGAAACTAAGTTTCTTTCCCATCTCTGGCCCTTAGTCTCCTAGTTTCCCAGTATCTCCAGTGTGTTCCCTACAGGCAGCCAGTTAGCATTTTCTTTTATATACTACAAGATATATTTATGGGCATACAGTTTTTACACAAATATTCTGCACCTTAATTTTATCTCTACTTGTATATCTTGGAGATTTTCCCATATTGATATGTATAGAATTATCACATTTATCTTAATGAATTCATTATTACCTGTATGGATATGCCATAATTTAGTTCATCGGATTATATATGATCTTTTGCTATTATAAACCTATTTTTGTACATGTGTCACATTGCATATATGCAGATATTACTATAGGATAAATTCCTTGAGATGAAATTGCAAAACATTTTGAAATTTTGGTCAATATGCCAAATTGTCCTCTCTAAATGTTGCATTAATTTATATTTCCACTAACAGTATGTGAGGGTGCTGGTTCTCACATCCTTGATAACACGATATATCCATCTTTACCAAGTTGATTGTAATTTTATTTTGCATTTATCTTATGGTGAGTGATGTTGAGCATCCTTTTAATATTTAGAAGCCACTTGTATTTCCTTTTCTTTGTACTACCCGTTCATGCTTTCAAAGAAGAGGAAAGCTTTGTATCGTGTTTAGGTCCTAAAATCATCAAAAGTACTTTTATTATTGTGTATTCATATTGAAGCAAGATGCTTTATCAAACACTACAAGTTTCAGTATGTTTTAAAATACAGAGCCAGAGAACAAAAGGCTAGAAAAGGAAAATAACTCCAAAGTTCCACTCCCTTTTACAGGATTTTATGGTAATTTTGCTTGCTTGTTTTTCACATGACCATTTAGAAACAGCTTGTAAAGCAAGTTCACTGCAAAGTAATATGTCTTAAATGATAAACAAGGACAATTTATATACTGTCACAGTTGGTCATACTATGTTTTAAGACAATGTGTTTATTTTCAAAATGTTGTTTCAAGTGTTTCTAAAACTTAAAGTATATACATATGTAGAGATGGGATTTATATTTTTAAAGATAAAAACTGGTTCTGTAGTGTATCTGAAAGAGCTGTTTACTTCTCTGATACTGTGTCAGGAAACATTGGGAGGTTGGAACCCATGATAGAAGGAAGGGATAGGAGAATCCCATTTGAATTGACACATTTAGTTTTATAGTCTAATGAGTTCAAATGATGAATCTTTGTACTGATGAGGTAAAGTCCAGATGACCACTTCCTAGATTCCCTTTAATACAAAATACAGAGATGCTATAAATATTGTTCCAGGTCTTTTGCGGGCATATATTTTTACTTCTCTTTGTAAAATACTGAAGAGTAGAGTTGCTGGGGCAAAAAATGAGGTATGCATTTAACTTCTATTACAAACAGTTTTCCGAAGTTCATGTACAATTTTACACTTCCATCAGCAATATTCAAAAGTTCTGGTTACTCCAGTTACCAGCATTTGATGTGAGCATGAAGTGGTTTGATTTTTATTTTTATTTCCTGAATGTCTAATGATGTTGAGCATCATTAGGGTTTATTGGCCATTCGTATTACTTCTTTTGTGAAATGTCTACTTGAATCTTTTGCCTATTGTCTTTTTATTATTGATTTGCAGGAGTTTTTTTCCATATTCTAGATACAAGTATCAGATATATGTATTAAGAATATTTTCTCCCTGGGGGGGTGGGAGGATGGGTTAGCCTGGTGATGGGTATTGAGGAGGGCACGTTCTGCATGGAGCACTGGGTGTTATGCACAAACAGTGAATCATGAAACACTACATCTAAAACTAATGATGTAATGTATGGGGATTAACATAACAATAAAAAAATTTAAAAAAAGAATATTTTCTCCCTCTCTGTGGCTTGCTTTTTCATTTCTTAGTGGTGTATTTTGGAGAACAGAAAAATTTAATTTCGAGGAACTCTAATTTATTAGCTTTTCCTTTATTGGTTAATGCTTTTTGTATTCTAAGGTATCCTTGTCTGCTCCAAGGTTGCAAGGTATTCTCTTGGCTATACTTGCTTATTTATTTTTCCTTCTATATGTTAGGATCAATTTGTTTAGTTCTAAATAAACCATATAGGTAATTTTTACTTAATCATATTTAATTATGGATATATTTGGGAAGAATTGTCATCTTTATGATATGAAGTCATCATATTCAAAATTAGAATATGATTTTTGATTTATTAATGTTCTTTTATATCCCTCAGTAGTATTTATATTAATTTTGTGTACTTCTCAATAATTTTATTTTAAAATTATAAATGAAATATTTTATTACTTTTTTCATGTATTTTTATATAGGAATATATTGATTTTTGTATGTTAATTGTACATAGTCACGTTTCTGAATTATATTGCTTCTTAGACTTTGCCAGTTGTTTCTCTTGGGTTTTAGCACTATGAAACCATATGACCTGAAAATAATAATATAATCCATGCCCTCCTTTATGATTTCCCTTGTTTAATTACATTAGCCAGAACTTTCAGAACAATGTGAAATAAAAATTTATTCACTTATGTAATTAAAATAACCTATGTAACTTGTCATTTTGTTGTATTTTAAAATTTACTTTATAATTGTATGATTACTTTCAAATGCCTGCCCCCACCACTCCTGTGCAAGCAGGTTTTTCATTTCTGTTGCAGATTTAACTCAGTTTTGTTCAGAGGTTTCTTGACCTACCAACTTCCTACTTCATGGTCTTTAACGGTTGTAAATCATCCAACTGTCTTTCTTCTGCTACCTTCTGGCCAGCTCCAGTTCTAAGACTAGTCACTGAGACATGTTACTGATATCATCACATGATTTTTCTCCTTCAATCTGTTATGTGGTAAATCAAAATCTTGGATTTTCATAAGTGATCTTGCATCCTTGGGATAAAACTCGCTGGGTTATGATATAATATTCTTAAAAATATATGCATATAGTTTGGGATTTGATTTGCTAGTGTTTTGTTGAGGATTTCTCCATCTATGTTCATGAAGGATAATGCTCTATACTTTTCTATTCTTCTATGTTCTTTTCTCGTTTTAGTTTCAAAGTTATGCTGATCTCATAGAATGAATGATTTTATTCCTTCTCTATTTTGAAAGTTTGTTTTATTTCTTCTTTAAACATTGATAGACTTTACCTTTGAGCCAATGGAGTTTGGAGTTCTCTGTGGGAACGTCTAAAATTCTGTGTTCGATTTTTAAAAGATATATAGAACCATTCACACTATTTCTTATTGCACATTTCGGTAAGTTTTGTGAGGGACTTTATTTTATCCAAATTTTTGAATTTGTTGCCATAAAACTGTTCATCATATCTGCTTATTAACCATTAATGTTAATATGATCTGTAGAGATGTCCCCTCTTTCATGCTTGAAATAGAGAATTTGTGTTTTCTCTGTCTCTCTGTTTCTGTCTGTCTCCACAATCAGTCTTGGTAGGGGTGAATCAATTTTTGCTTTCTTTTCTTTTTGTTTATTTGTTTTGCTTTGTTGGGTTTTTTTCTTATCTTCATTGTTTCTTTCATTTCTTTACTTTGGGTTTACTCTTTTTCCTCTGCTAGTATCTTAAAGTAGAAGCATGCCTTATTAATTTTATACTGTTCTTCCTTTCTAACACAAGCTGTTAAAACCGTAAATTTCTCTTTAAGAACTGCTTTAGGGGCATCACATCAATTTTGATAGGTGTGCTTACATTTTATCATTAGGTTAAACTATTTTAAACATTTCTCTTTTGATTTTTAATTGAATTTATAGGTTATTTAAAAACATGTTGCTTTATTTACAAATATTTGGATTTTTTAAGATACCTTATTGATTCCCAATCTAATGCCATTGCCGTTAGAGAATATATTGTCTGAGATGTTATTCCTTTGGAATTTGTTGAGACTCATGTGGTCCTTCTTAGAGAATGATCCACTGTGCACTGCAGATTGTGCTTTCTGATATTATTCAATATATTGTTTCATACTTATCAGTTAGATCAAATTGGTTAATGGCATGGTTCAAAACTTTTAAATTCTTACTGGTATTTTGTGAAATAAGTTAGTGAGGGAGAAGGGTTAAAGTGTCTTCACTGTGGATTTATTTACTTTTCTCTTTCATACTTTAAATTTTGCATCATCTGTTTGAGAGCTTTATCATTAGGTCACTCACATTCAAGATTGTGAATGCAAATATTATGGGTTTTTTTGATGAATTGATCTTTTATTATCACATAGTGCTTCTCTTTATGTTTGGTAGCACTCAATTTTGATGTTTACTTTTTCTGATATTAATAAAGCCACACCAGCTTTCTTCTGCTTAGTGTTTTCATGGTAGATCTTTTTGCCGTACTTTTACCTTGAACCTGTCTTTGTCCTTATTGGAAGTTTTAAAGAGAAAAGTAGACAAATCCACAATCAGAGTTATGGGACTTCAACACCCTTCCCTCCATTAACTGATAAAATAAGTAAAAAAGTACTCCACAGGTCTTAGTTTAAGATGAATTTCTTATAACATCTAGTTGAGTCTTGCTTTTTGTATCCTGTCTGGCAATCTCTGCTTTTAATGAGTGTATTAACATGTAATTATTGATATATTTAAGTCTACTGCCTTTGGTATTTTTTTTCTATTTGTCCTCTCCTTTCTTTGTTCCTCTGTTTCTTTTCTCTTGTCTCCTTTGGGGAGTATCAAGTGATTTTTTCCCCCCATATTTTATTTCATTACCTCTATTGACTTTTTAATTATGTCTCTTTCTGGTGTTTTTAATGGATTGCTCAAGAGATTACGGTATACATCTTTAACCTATCACAGTCTACTTTGAAAATATTCTTTTGCTTCATGAATAATGTGAGAGTCTTACATCAGGTTACTTTCAGTGACTACCCTCCTGCTTTTTGTGCTCTACGTACTTTATATATGCTAAAAAAACCCACATTATGTTGTTATTAAAAATAACTAAGTAGTCAATAGTTTTTAAAAATAAATTTGTATATGTCTGTATATGTATATATAAATAAATTTAAACAACAGACTTTTACTAACATTTATTCTTTCTGGTGTCCTTTATTCCTTCTTGTACAAACATATCTTTTTCCTTCAGCCCAAATCTTTTAATACTTCTTTTAGCACAGGTCTGCTGGAGATCAAGTATGTCAGCTTTTGTATGTCTGAAAATGTCCCCATTTCATCCATATTCTTGAAGCATATGTTTGCTGGATTTAGAACTTGGGCTAAATGGGTTTGTGGGTTCCTGGATCATGCTACAAATTATAAACCTGTGTGAAGTGCAAGATAATGTTTTGAATTCTCAGGGGAAATATCTTTGTTAGTCTAGAGTAAGCAGAGATGTACTTCCTGTGCTTTCCCAGTCAGTAGATGAAATTTTTCTAGTTTATCCCTTCATTGCAACCGTAAAGTTCTCAGTACCCTGTACTGTGCATCATCGTAGATTCAACTCCTTAGCCTGTGTAGTCCCTGGGCTTTATTTTTTTATCTTTGTGTGGTTCCTGCATAAGTGTTAAAGTCTTAAACTACACAGTGTCAGTCTTTGAGCATACTGCTCTGGTTTGCAATTCTATTTTCCTTTTTGGCACCTCAGCTTTTCCTTCCTTGTGTACTTAGCTTTGCATCCAAATTATTTGTTAACTTTTATACATTATTATCTAGGTAGAATAATTTTCTGACTATTATTTAACGTCGACAAAGCAATGGATAATATAGTTGGGTTTTTTTTACATCAAAGATGTGTTACGTATAAAGCCATGTTGTGAATAAGAGAACAGTCCAACAGTAAATAGCTTGTTCTATTTTGTCACTAGCAAGAATAGACGTGACCACTTTACTAGCTTTGAAATTATGCTTGTTGGAAATTATGCTTGTCTAGTCATTTATAAGAAATGACTTACTCTCGGGCGCCTGGGTGGCTTAGTCGTTAAGCGTCTGCCTTCGGCTCAGGTCATGATCCCAGGGTCCTGGGATCGAGCCCCTCATCGGGCTCCCTGCTCCGCGGGAAGCCTGCTTCTCCCTCTCCCACTCCCGCTGCTTGTGTTCCCTCTCTCGCTGTATCTCTCTCTGTCAAATAAATAAAAAAATCTTTAAAAAAAAAAAAGAAAGAAATGACTTACTCAAGTTCTTTAACAATGTGAGGAAACATAAAACTGTATTCTGGCATTGAAAAGATTGTAGCTTTGATTTTTGTTTTTTAGACCTTCCGATCGACTAATTTTCACCTATTGTGAGCAGTTATGAATTGGCTAGAATGAATCTGGCAAACCTATTCTCTTTAGAGTTATTCAAGGTTTGGCTCAGTTTTGGTTCTTGACTGATTTTAATCTGAGAATGGGCTTTTATATGGAAAAGCATTTTGGTGTATTTTGGGGAAGGTTCTAGGGGATTCATGAAGCATAATGGCCTCAAATCAACTTTTGTCACTAAAAATGATTCCTATGAATGTTTTATTTTTTTTATACTGGAGCAATATTTAGCTAGAACAGAAACTTACAGGCCTTTCTGAGCAGGAGCATATTATGAATTATTAGGCTTGTATTCCTCAGAACCACCCTCCATTTCACCTACAGATCAACTGAATGTAAACCAAATTCTAAGGATTAGAAAGTAGAATATGGGAAATCCCAGTGGCTTTAAGTATCATCTGCACAGCTTACTAATGTCTGAGTCCACCTGGGCTGCTATAACAAAATACCACAGACTAGGTGGGTTATAGACAATAGAAATCATTTCTCACAGATCTGGAGACTGGGAAGTCCAAGATCAAGGCACTGGCAGATTGAGTGTCTGGTAAGGACTCACTTTCTGTTTCATAGATGGTATCTTTTTGCTGTGTCCTCACATGGTGGAAGGGGTGAGGGATCCCTTTTATAAGGGCATCAATCCTTTTCACAGGGGCTCCATCCTTATGACTCAATCACCTTAAAAGTCACCACCTCTTAATACCATCACCTTGGGGGTTAGGATTCAACCTGTAAATTTGAGGTGGGGGGGAGATGAAAGATATTTAGTCCATAGCAACTAATGTTTTCCAAATGTATAGTCTAGTCCTGACCTGTACTCTAGAATCATATATCTAATTTTCTACTTGACATCTCCCCTTGGATATATAATAGGTATCTCAGACTTAATATACAGCCCTCAAAAGAGAGCATCATTGGATACCCTGTTCCTTGAGCCAAAAACCTAGGCATAATCCTTCATTCTTCCCCTTTCCTTCTCAACAATTTTATCACTAAATCCTCGTGGCTTCTATGTCTCATTTGAATTCTTCCAATAACCTTCTAATTAGTCTGCTTCCTTTCTCCAACCCAGTCTTCATACATCTCTCTCTCTCTCTCTCTTTCTTTAAAAGATTTTATTTATTTATTTGACAGAGAGAGTGAGAGAGCACAAGCAGGGGGAGCAGCAGAAGGAGAGGGAGAAGCAGGCTCCCTGCTCAGCAGGGAGCCTGATGCGAGGCTCGATCCCAGGACCCTGGGATCATGACCTGAGCCAAAGGCAGATGCTTAACCATCTGAGCCACCCAGGCGCTCCTCCATACATCTCTTTGAGTGATCTTTTTCAAAATGAAATCAGATTATGTCATTGCTCTGCTTACATCCCTTAAGAGCCTTCTCACACCACTTCTTACTGGGACATCCAGGGAAGATGATATACTCTGGCTTCTGGCTGTCTCTTCAACATCATTCCCATACCATCCTCCCCCTCATTGCTTTCCTTCGCAGGCATTTCTGTCCCTGGAGCTACCAAGCCCTTTCTGGCCTGTAGGCACTGACCTATGTTGCTGTCCTCTACCTGGCATGCATTTCAGCAGCTTTTCCTGTGCAGAACTCATCCTCATCTTTGCTATCATTTCACCTGTCCTCACTTCAAGGAAGCCTTCTCTGACTGCCCTCTGGAGGCTCTAACTCTCTTTCAGCACCACTTACTCTCTATCATACTGCACTTCATTTTCTCCGAAGCACACATGTATAGTTTCCTTGTTTGCATATTTGTTAATTTATTATCTGTCTCCCCCACTGGACCATAAGCCCCACAGAAAAGAACTGGTTTGTCTTCTTTATCACTGTATCTCTAGTAAGTCGCATAGGACTTGGCATATTGTAGTCGGTTTCAAAACTCTGCGAATATATGAATAATTAAGTGCTTGAATGAAATAATTTCCTGATATCATTAATTTTCCCCTGTCCGCAGCCCCAAATAAGCAGATAAAATAATAAAGACATAAAATGAGATAATTATTTTATTGTTTTTAAGAAATAATAGCATCATGAAACCAAAATTGAAGTGGAAAGATTTTAAATTTCGATCACTTTAAGCTTCACTATGATTTAAAATAAAAAAACAATGTGTCAGGCATGAGCTTGGATAAAAATGGCTATGTCTGGCCAGGTGATTCTTTCTCTATTAACGCAAGTTTTCAGTATTTGGTCCTGTCATTTAGTATTAAGAGAGCTTAGAAAATAAAAATTCACAGTTCAATTAGTTCAGATGACTGTGACAATCATCTCTTTATCAGTACTTCCCATCCCTCACTGTGCATTCTGAGGGATTTTTTTTTTTTTAATCTGTGTCTCAGGTACCAGTTATGTCTAGGAACAAAATATAGTACCTTTCTCTTTTAAAGGGTATTTATTTGTTTGTTTGTTATTAAATTTTAACTCCAATATAATTAACTTAGAGCGTTATATTAATTTCAGGTGTACAGTATAGTGATTCAACAACTGTATACATGACTCAGTGCTCATCATGATAAATGTACTCTTTATTCCCTTCGCCTATTTCACCCATCCCCCTGCCCACCTTCCTTCTGGGAACCATCAGTCTCTTCTCTTAATCTTCAAGAGTCTTTTGTTTGTTTGTTTGTTTTTTTCTTTGTTTGGTTTCTTAGATTTCACATCTGAGTGAAATTGTATGATATTTGTCTTTCTCTGACTTACTTCACTTAGCATTATACCCTCTAAATCCATCCATATTGTTGCAAGTAACAAGATTTCATTATTTTTTATGGCTGAGTAATATTCCATTGTGTATATATACCACAACTTCTTTATCCATTCATCTCTTAATGGACATTTGCGTCCATAATTTGGCTATTATAAATAATGCTGCTATAAACACAGAGGTGCATATATCTTTTTGAATTAGTGTTTTTGTATTCTTTGGGTAAAAACCCAGTAGTGGAATTACTGGATCATGTGGTAATTCTGTTTTTAATTTTTTAAGGTATCTCCATGCTGTTTTCCAGAGCGGCTGCACCAGTTTGCATTCCCACCATCAGTGCATGAGGATTCCTTTTTCTCTACATCCTTGCCAACAACTGCTGTTTCTTGTGTTGTTGATTTTAGCCATTCTGACAGTTGTGAGGTGTTACCATGTTGTAGTTTTGATTTGCATTTCCCTGATGATGAGTGACGTTGAGCATCTTTTCATGTGTCTCTTGGCCATCTGGATGTCTTCTTTGGTGAAATGTCTGGGCATGTTTTCTGCCCACTTTTAGATTGGATTATTTATTTTTTTGTGTATTGAGCTCTATAAGTTCTTTATAGATTTTGGATACTAACCCTTTATTAGATATGTCATTTGCAAATATTTTCTCCCATTCAGTAGATTGCCTTTTAGTTTTGTTGATTGTTTCCTAATATAATACCTTATATCTAACACAGTACTTACTGGCTCAGAGTCTGTTTCTTTTCATCACAGACTAGGTCTTTAAGTGCCATAGTCATGTATGTTGTTCCAATTTTGAGAGTCATTCTTATTATACTGGATGGTAGAACCAGATTAAAATGGGCATAGGTGAGAAAGGTATGCTCTGGTCTGGAGCCCTCCTAGTAGATACAGGAAAATATAACCTGTAATGGGAATTCAGATTCAGTGCTTCATTACAACAAACTCTGGATCCACACTTATATGAGAGCCTACCAGAGTATAATCAGCCTGGGAGCTGACTGTATTGGGTCTCTAAGAATAGCTCTGCATTAGCTCTAGCCATCCACAGAGTAACCTGGGCTTTCAGTGAAATAAGGTGGTAGTTTCAGGGACCTGTGTCTGCTACGCAGGATGTGCATTGGTAGGTGGCCTAACTTTGTGTCCAGAATTTCTTTTTAGGTATTTATCATGAGAGAATTTGCTGGGTTGTTTGTGTGCCTTTTAAATATGCCAGCACATTGTGCATTTTGGAATTGAGGGTACGCTTATTTAGTTGTAGGTGACACCCAGTGAGGCTTGTGTTAACCTAATAGCCTAGTATTAAAATTTATTGTGATGTTGAAAAAGCAGAGAAATGGCCAACTAAAGGTAAGATCATGTTCACTAGAAGTACACTGAAAATAACCCATACTAGAGCCAGACAGAGTCTATGAAAATCCAAGAACCATCGACTTGATTAAATATATTTAGTTTGGGAGAGGACAGGGTAAAGCAGAAGCTAATTACTGCTATTGAAATTTAGTTATTATGGCATATAATCATCATTGGGATTTTTTTCTGTTCTGTGCTTCTTAAAATTTTTTTATTGTGGTAAAATACACAGATAGAAAGTTTACCATTGTGACACTTGTTAAGTGTGTATAGTTCAGTGGTATTAAATATATTCATAATGCTATGGAACCATCACCATTATCTATCTCTATAACTCTTTTTATCTTGTAAAATTGAAATTCTGTACCCATTAACCATTAACTACTCTATGCCCCCATTTCCCCAGCTCCTGGCAACCACCATTCTACTTTCTATCTCTATGATTCTGACTACTCTTAAGTAACTCATATAAGTGGAATTGTACAGTATTTGTCTTTTCGTGCCTGGCTTATTTCATTTAGCACAATGTCCTCAAGGTTCATTCCTGTTGTGGCAAATGTCAGTATTTCCTTACTTCCTAAAGCTGAATATTCCCTCGTGTGTGTGTGCGTGTGTGTGTGTGTGTGTACCACATTTTGCTTATTTACTTGTTGAAGGACACTTGTGTTGCTTTCATGTTTAGCTATTGTGAATGCTGCTATAAATAACCTCAAGGCCCTGCTTTTAATTCTTTTGAGGCTATACCTAGAAGAGGAACTGCTGGATCATATGATAATTCTATGTTTAATTTTTTGAGGAATTGCCATTCTGTTTTTCACAGGGACTATACTATTACATTCTTCCCAACAGTGCACAAGTGTTCCAGTTTCTCTACATCCTTACCAGCACTTGCTTCTTTCTGTTTTGTATTTTTTGAGAAAATGAATTTTTTGAGAAAAAATTCTCAATTTTTGGTTTTTTGATCGTAGCTACCCTAATGAGTGTGAGGTGGTATCTTGTAGTAGCTCTGATTTGCATTTCCCTAATGATTAGTGAGGCTGTGAGACTGTGGTTTGTAATAAAAAATACATATTTAGTTTTCACTTTCCATTTACCTCTATGTATTCTCTAATTTCCCTTGTGATTTCTTCTCTGATCCATCGGTTGTTTAAGAGAGTATTGTTTAATTTCCACAGATTAGTGAACTTTCCAGTTTTTCTTCATTATTGATTTTTAACTTCATCCTTTTGTGGTTGGAATACTTACTTTGTGTAATATCTATCTTTTTAAATTTATTGAGACTTAATTTGTGACCTAAAGTAGGGTCTGTGCTAGAAAATATTCCATGTGCAGTTGAGAAGGATATGTCTGCTATTGTTGTTGGGTGGAACATTGTGTATATGTCTGTTAGCTCTACTTGGTTTATTGTGTTGTTCAAGTCTTCTATTTCCTTAGTCATCTTCTGTCTGTTTGTTCCATCCATTATCGAAAGTGTGGTATTGAAGTCTCTAACCGCTAGTGTAGAGCTGCCTATTTCTCTCTTCAATTCTGTCAGTTTTTGCTTCATATATTTTGCTGGTCTATTATTAGATATGTAATTGTCTATAATTGTTACATCTTCTTGCTACTGAAAATTTTATTAATATATAACGTCCTTCTTTGTCTCTTGTAACTTTTTTTTTTTTAAGATTTTATTTATTTATTTGAGAGAGAGAGAATGAGAGACAGAGAGCAGGAGAGGGTGGAGGGTCAGAGGGAGAAGCAGACCCCCTGCCGAGCAGGGAGCCCGATGTGGGACTCGATCCCGGGACTCCAGGATCATGACCTGAGCCGAAGGCAGTGGCTTAACCAACTGAGCCACCCAGGCGCCCTCTTGTAACTTTTTTTGACTTAAAGTCTATTTTGTGTGATCTCAGTATTGCCCTCCTGGCTCTCTTTTGGTTACTATTTGCATGGAATATCTTTTTCTATCCTTTCACTTTCAATCTATTTGTGATTTTGGATCTAAAACGAGTCTGATGGAGCCTATAGTTGGATCATGTAATTTTATCCATTCTTCAAATAGCTGTCTTTGAAGAGTTTAACCCATTTACATTAAAAGTAATTCTCAATTAAGAAGGACTTCTTTAATTTTGGTGTTTGTATTCCATACGCTTTATAGTTTCTTTATCCTTCATTTCCTGCATCTTTTGTATTTAGTTGATTTTTTTGTAGTGAGACATTTACTTTTTCATACCCTTTTCTGTACAAACTGTTTTCTTTGTGGTTACCACGGGGATTACATTTAGCATTCTCAAGTAATAAAACTCTAATTTTGAATTTTTATCAGCTTAACTTCAATGACATACAAAACCTCTGCTCATTACAGCTCCATCCTTCCCCCTTTCAGTTGTTGATGTCACCAAATTACCTGTTTATATATTGTGTGCCCAAATATATAAACTAATAATTCTTTTAAATGCAGTAGTCTCTTAAATTATGTAGAAAACAACATTTGGAATTACAGACTGAAGTTATGATAATGCTAGCTTTTAGACTAATAATTAACAAAATGCTAGCTTTTAGACTAATAATGTATTAATGTCTTAAATCATGTAGAGAATAAAAAGTGGAATTACAAATTGTTACAACAATATTAGCTTTTATAATTTCTCATGCAGTTACCTTTATTGAGATCTTTATTTCTTCATTTGGCTTCGAGTTACAGTCTAGTGTTCATTTTACCCTGCAGGACTCCCATTAGCCTGTCTTGAAGCGGGTAACAAACTCCCCCTTCTTCTGTTTATCTGGGATTTCTCTCTCACTTTTGAATGATAGTTTTGCTGGATATAGGATTCTTGTTTGACAGTTTTCCTTTAACACATCGAATATATCTGGCCACTGCCTTCTGGTTTCCGAAGTTTCTTTTTTTTTTTTTTTTTTTTTTTATGTTCCTGGGTGGTTTCCGAAGTTTCTGATGAGAAATCTGCTAGTAATCTTATTGAGTATCGTGTGTATGTGACAAGCCACTTATCTGCTGCTCCTCTCAAGGTTCTTTCTTTATCTATGGCTTTAGAAGGTTTGGTTATAATGTGTCTCACTCTTTGAGTTCATCTTACTTGGAGTTTGTTGATTTTCTTGGATGTTTACATTTATGTCTTTCATCAAATTTGGGAAGTTTTCAGCCATTATTTCTTCAAATATTCGCCTTGCTCATTTCTTTCTCCTGGGATAACCAGAATACATATGTTTGTTACCTTGATGGTGTCTGAAGGCCCTTAGGTTCTATTCACTTTTCTTCATTCTTTTTGATTTCTGTTCCTCAGACTCAGTATTTCCATTGCCATAGCTTCACATTTGTTGATCTGTTCCTCTGCCTGCTCAAATCTCCCTTTGACTCCTCCCTCTAGTGAATTTTTCATATCAGCTATTGTACTTTTCAGCTCTGGGATTTCTTTTTGGTTTCTATGTAGATCTTTTTTTTCTTTACTGCTATTTCCATTTTGTTCACACATCATTTTCTTGACTTTCTTCACATCTTTCTTTAGTTTTTTGAACATCTTTAAGATTGTTGTTCTAAAGTCTTTGTCTGTTAGATCCTCCACCAGGTCTTATTAGGGACAGTTTCTGTTTTTTCCTTTGAGTGGCTCTTATTTCCTGTTTTTCTTTATGCCTCATGATTGCATTGTTGTTGTTGGAAATTGGACATTTGAATCTAATAATGCGGTATCTCTGGAAATCAGAGTTTCCCTTTTCTTTAGGGTTTGTTGCTTTTTTTTCTTATTGTTTTTATTTTTTGATTGTTATTGGCTGTCTCTGTGCCAAAGGTCAGCATGAGGTATGAACTTAAAGTCTTCTCAGGTCTTTCCTGAGCAAACACCTTTCTCTGGGAATGTATAGTCATTTTTCTAATTTTTCCTGAATATGTTCTTGCTTTTAAATGTTATAGTCTTCAATATCTGGCTCTCAGGAGGGGAAAAAGAGAAAAATAAAGGGAAAGAAAGGGAGAAAAAGGGCACTAGCTCTTTAAATCCCCTGGAGGTAACTTCACCCAGAGTGACAGGTGTTTGCAACACTAGGGGTAGGTGCAGCAATAATGGCTGCCCTGGTTTTTGTCTGTACCTCTTGGACCAGACATAGTAATCCACAATCAGAGTACAGGTGTATAATATTTGGAGGCCAGGATCCTTTTTTTAAGGTTTTTATTTTAATTCCAGTTATTTAACATACAGTGTTATATTAGTTTCAGGTGTACAACATAATGAGTCAGCATTTCCGTATATCTCCTGGTGCTCATCACAAGTGCACTCTTTAATCCCCATCACCTGTCTAACCCATCCTCCCACCCACCTCTCCTCTGGTAACCATCAGTTTGTTCTCTGTAGTTAATATCTGTTTCTTGGTTTGTCTTTCTCTTTTTTTCCCCTTTGCTCATTTCTTAAATTCTACATATGAGTGAAATCATATGGTATTTGTTTTTCTCTGACTGACTTATTTTGCTTAGCATAATACTCTCTAGCTCCATCCACATCATTGCAAATGGCAAGATTTCATTCTTTCTTTATGGCTGAATAATATTCCATTGTATATATACACCACATATTCTTTGTCCATTCATCTATTGAGGGACACTTGGGCTGCTTGCATAATTTGGCTATTGTAAATAATGCTGCTATAAACATAGGGATGCATGTATATCTTTGAATTAGTGTTTTTGTATTCTTTGGGTAAATACCTACTAATGAAATTGCTGGATCATAAGGTAGTTCTATTTTTAATTTTTTGAGTAATCTACATACTGTTTTCCAGCGTGGCTGCACCAGTTTGCATTCCCACCAACAGTGCATGAGGGTTCCTTTTTCTCCACATCCTTGCCAACACTTATTTCTTGTTTTGTTGATTTTAGCCATTCTGACAGGTATGAGGTGATACTGCATTGTAGTTTTGATTTGCATTTCCCTTTTTGCTGACCCTGGTCTCTGCAAGTTGCGTGAAGCTGCTCTAGGAACACATGTGTGAGGCTAGCCAAAGGGGAAAGGATGGAGGATGGGTAGCTGCCACTGTGCTGAAAGCTGAAATTGACTGAAAGTAACTGCAATTTACCACCAAATTTTCTCCTGGAAATTGTAATCGTTTCAATAAACTCCAAAGTTTCAAAATAGGTATATTAGACAGATTCTGCCGGTACAATTATCGTCTAGATGGGGAGACAGATTCCTGTGCTTCCTACTCTACCATCTTCCCATCATTGGGATTTTACCAAATTCTCTACTTCACCTTCTTCCACTTTTGTTTTCATAATTTAAAATTCATCACCTTTGGAACTACATCTTTTATTAAGGAGACATAATTCTCTTTAATGCTTCTGTGCCTTTTTATTCATTGTTTCCTCTGTCTAGAGTCCTCTTCTCTGTTTTGTCCATTTATACAGATTCTTCCAAATTCAGCTTAGATATTTCTTTCTTCATAAATCCTAATAGCTTTTATCAGTACTTGCTCAGTATCTTCTATATGTTTTTATTACTGTCCAGATTGTACTGTGATTTATTTGTTTAGTTATATGTTTTGCCTGTTGGTTTCTTAAGGGCAGAGATTGTTTTTTATTAATGTCTTTATCATAAGTATTTAACACAATTACTAAGGGATAGGAAATACTTACATGGTTGATATTCAAATTATTTAACAGTCAGCAGACCCTGGATGCCAGCCAATCAGAATATATACCTGACTAAGCAGAATAGACAATGGCTATTACTCTATACTTTCATATCCTGTCTGGATATTATTCCTAGGTGCTTAGTTAATGCCTATAGACTGTGAATGATTAGTGGGCAAGAGCATTTTTTTAAATCTGTTTTATGTAGTGATTGTGTATGATTATGGCTTTCCTACATAAATTAAAGATCCTTAAATACATTTCCAACTAAGTCCAAAACAACCTGAATATGGGTATTCATAGTTTTGAAATCTCTTCACCAGTTGATTCCTGTAAAGTCTCTGTGTGCCATAATTTTATCAGTTATGTTGTTTTCAGTATAACTGGGAATGATTGGAAGCATCTAGATTACTCAGTCTGTAAGTAGTATCTTCTATCTCCACAAGCTGCTGAACATTGCTTCCTGCAATTTGATGAACTCTATTAAATATAGTGGTACCTATGAAAGTTTTAATAAAATTATACTTACGGACTCACCAGTTAACATCTTCTTTGCTACTCACTTGTGGAACAGAAGAATAACCTTTTTTCTCATGAAGGATTTCCTATCTTTACCAGTGAGCAATATTAATTTGTAAAAGTTTTCCAAAGCCAGTCTTGATTACTGCTTGTATGCTGCTAATAACTTCAGTTTTCTTCATGTAACATTAGTAGATTTCTTTAGGGTTTGAATGTTTTGTTAATAAATGATGCTGCAGGGCGCCTGGGTGGCTCAGTTGGTTAAGCGACTGCTTTCAGCTCAGGTCATGATCCCAGAGTCCTGGGATCGAGTCCCACATCGGGCTCCCTGCTCTGCGGGGAGCCTGCTTCTCCCTCTCCCACTCCCCTGCTTGTGTTCCCTCTCTCGCTGTGTCTCTCTCTGTCAAATAAATAAATAAAATCTTTAAAAAAAAAAAAATAAATGATGCTGCAAGAGAGATGGGTTCACACTGTTGTTTGATGATTATGTCTTAAGAGAAGAGTCTCTCAGGGTCTCTGGAGCAATGCAGTCTTCCACAGGTTGGATATATAACTGGGAACTATATATCAAAGAGCATTTTCTTGTATATTCTCATACCTCTCTTCCTAACTTTTAACAAATTGCAAGGTATTAAATGGCATTAGTTTATTATTGGATAGCATATAATGAACAGGCTTTATAAGGTATGATCTACTTCAGTCTGCTTCTCCTTCTCCCTCTGCCCCTCGCCCCACTTGTGCTCTCTCTCTCTCAAGTAAATAAATACATAAAATCTTAAAAAAAGAACAATGCCAGTTAAAAGTGATAATCTTCACTCTTTCTTACCTTCAAATGATATTTCAGTATTTTTTTAACATATATTTTTTTAAGCAGGCTCCACGCCCAGCATGGACCCCAACACAGGGCTTGAACTCACTACCCTGAGATCAAGACCTGAACTGTGATCAAGAGTGGGAGGCTCAACTGAGACACCCAGGCACTCTGATATTTTTGAGTATTACTACAATCACGGTTAGGTTCTTTCTTAATTTTTCAAACTTTGTTCAGCCAGTACCATGCTTAGTTATTGGTATATAACTATAGCTTCCCTAGTGTTCACTGAACACATAAGAAAACTCTGCACATTTAATAAGCAAGTATTGGTATTGCGTGGTGACACAGCTACACTTATAACAATAATCTACAAGTGTATTGTGTATATCATGTATATATAACAGGAAGTTCTCAAGTATATATAACAGAAAGTTCTCAAGCCATCTGCCAGTTACGAATGAATACCTTACAGATGTATTGAGAAGCTAAGTTAAGAAAATCGCAATTACAGTGCAGAATAAGACTGCCAGGTGAATTTGTTCATCTGTAGTTTCTGTTACATCAAGGTGTAATACTAGTGTCTGATTTGAAAATATTCTCTAAAAATTGGTAACTCTAGATTATCGACATGAAAAGCCCCCACATTTTATTTGCAATTTATGCAACTATCAAAATCATTAACAATATAACTGAACTAAAGTCTCATTTCTGTCTATATTTCTGGATTATTTGTCTTACAGTTTTGTTGATATATCAGATTCTTCTGTTTACTTTATCTTGCAAATATATAGTGCTTTATACTCTAAGGAAGTATTTGAGAAAGCACAGTTATATTTGGTCAGATAGATCTGCAGTTTTTCCACTAAGTTTAATTTTTGCTGAGGAGTTTTGAAAAATAATATTTACCAACCTAAGGAAATGCCCTTTTATTCCTACTTCTCTTACCAAGTTAAAGAAATATACTTGTATTCCTAATTTTCTAAGAGTTACTTTAAATCATAAAATGGTGTGGAATTTTATCATATGCTTTTCTTCATTGATTGAGATAATCATCTGATTTTTCTTCCTTAGTCTGTTATATTGCATTATATAACTAAATTTTCTGATGTTGCACCATCCTTACATTCCTGTGGTTAAATGGTGGTTGATTGTGACAGGACATGTTTTCTAATTGTTTTGGATTTTGTTATTTAAGTTTTAGCTTATGTTTTGGCTCTCTTTACATATACATGAGTAGAATTGGCCTATGCTTAGCTTACGTCAAAATTATATTTGGCTCATAAAATGAGATATGTGACTTTTATTCTTTTTAAAATTTAATTTATGGAATAATTTATATAGGATATGAATTAATAACAGTCCCTTAAAACTTTGGTAGAATTCACCAGTAAAATTATAGCAATTACTACAGGTACCCTGCTCATAGACTTCAGCTCATCCCAGATGACACCTGCAAATGGTTCTTGAACATACCAACAGCTTCCTGCATTTCTCTGCGTAAGGGCATTTTATGGCCAATGAAGTAGGCTTAACCTGAGGGAGAAGGACAGAAGTGCCAATGAGCTAATTGATAAATACCCCACTTCCTTGCCTCTTAGTGTGATGAGTCTGAGGGTTCTATCAAGACCAAGCTTCATTTGCCTTCAGAAATAACCTACTCTTTGACTGTTTATTGGCTTTTCTCTTTTACATATTTCACTTCCCCTCTTTTTACTGTACTTTTTGGGATCATCTTTCAAATAAACAGACAACTTTGCATTCAGATCTTTGGGTCAGGATCTGATTGTGGAGAAACCCAAAAAAGATAAAAACCACCTAGGTCTGGTATTTTTTATAGAAGAGGTATTTAAAAAAATTATTAAATTGCAATATAATTCACACAACATCAAATCCACTATTTTAAAGTATGTAAGTTAGTGGTTTTTCGTATATTCACAGTGTTGTGCAACTATCATCAATATCAAATTCCAGAACATTCCATCACCCTGAAAAGAAACCCTATAGTCATTAGCAGTCACTCCTATCTCACTTCACACCCAGACAACTTCCAAACTACTTTCCTTCTCAATGGATTTACCTATTTTGGAAAGTTCATATAAATGGATTTATATAGTATGTTGCCTTTTGCGTCTGGCTTCTTTCACTTGGCATAATGCTATAAAGCTTCATCTGTGTTGTAGCAAGAATTAGTACTTCATTTCTCTTTATCGCTGAATAATATTTCCTTGTATGGATATACCACATGTTTATTTGTTCAACAAGTGAAGGGCACTGGATTGTTTATGCTTTTTGGCTATTATGAATAATGCTTTTAGGAACATACATTTATGAGTTGTTCTGTGAACATACATTTTCAATTATCTTGGGCAGTAATTACCTAGTACTGGAATTGCTGGGTCATGTGATAATTCTGTATAAGGTTTTGAAGAACTGCCAAACTGTTTTCCACAGTGACTGCTCCATTTTATGTTCTTTACCATCAATGTACAAGGGTTACAATATCCTATATTCTCACCAATACTTGTTATTTTCCTTAAAAAAAAAATTACATCCATCCCAGTGGGTATGAAGTTGATTTGGGTTCATTTGCTACCACTACTGTCCACAACAGCTATTCCTAGAATCAGATGGGAGTCCAAGAGATTGGACACTGGGTACCAAAATTATCTACATGAGATTTAAAATGGACTTAATGTGAAAAATCTAGTATCCCTTGCTCATTAGAGACTGAGGTTTGAATTCTGATTGTATTGCTTATCAGCTGGAAGACACTGTCTATGTGACTTAACCTCCTCAATCTTCAGTTTCTTCATCCATTAACTGAGAGGAATTAGCATACATTAAATGGGATAAAAAATATACAAGAATTAGAAGAGTGCCTGGAACATAGGGAAAGCTCAACCAGTGCTACTTACTGTTGTTAGTATTGTTGTTGTTAGTAGCTGTGGTGGTGGTGTTCTTACTAGGACCAGAGTTTGGTTACAAAGCAGAGTTTACAGACCAGAGCCTGGCTATGCAGAGTGAGGTCTGCAGACCTGCAGAAGCAGCACACCTGAGAGACTGTTAAAGACATAGAATCCCTGCATCTTTGCCCTCAGACCCAGGACTCAGAATCTACATTTTAACAAGATCCCTTGGTGATTCAAATGCACATTGCAGTTTGATGAGCACTGGTTTAGTCTATCATCTTGCTGCTCTCAACTTATCCAACTCCTTATAGCAGGCAGTATCCACAATTTTGTTTTTAATTTATTTTAACAGCTTTATCGAGGTGTAATTGTTATACAAAAAAGTGCACATCTTTAATGTAAACAATTTGATGGACTTGAGCAAATGCATACACTTGTGAAACCATCACCACAGTCAAGAGTGATAAACATTTGGAATCTGGAAAGTTCTTAAATATTATTTGATTTTTTTCTTAAAAACAATTTCATGAAAGCCTATGTATTTGGATTGTAGAAATTTGCTAAGTAAACATTTTAAAGAAAGAAACATATAACTGTTATGTACTTATTGTTAATATATTAATTCACTCATTCCTTGAGCTTGTCTTGGTGTTTTCTAGGCATGTGGGATAGAGCAGTAAACTAAAATAGACAAACATCTCTACTTTCCTGGACAATATATTCTAATTAGGAGGTGCACACAACATGAATATTAATGATGAATAAGTATTATTAAGAAGGTGTAAATGCACTGGAAAAAAATTAAAATCTAGATACTTTTGGGTGGTGTTGGAAATTTAATTTGGATGGCCTTAAGAGTGACAGTTGAGCAACGACTTGAAAGAGATGAGGGAGTTATTGGCATTGTAGATAAGTAGGGGAAAAGCAGTCCAGATTGAGGTAACAGTGAATACAAGAGTCCTATGGTACGAGAATGCTTGACATGTTGGAAAATAGCAAGGAAGTGTATGGCTGGAGTAGAGCAAGTGGGTGAGAAGAGTGATAGACAAGAGTTAGACAGTAAGATTGCAGAGGACCTTCTGGATCATTGTAAGGGCTTCGGCATTTATTCTGAGCAAGATGGGGAGTATTAAAAGATTCTGACCAAAAATGTGACATGATGTGAGTTACATTTTAAAATATTTTATTTATTTATTTTTAAAGATTTTATTTATTTATTTGAGAGATAGAATGAGAGAGAGAGTGCACATGAGAGGGGGGAGGGTCAGAGGGAGAAGCAGACTCCCTGCTGAGCAGGGAGCCCGATGCGGGACTCGATCCCAGGACTCCAGGATCATGACCTGAGCCAAAGGCAATCACTTAACCAACTGAGCCACCCAGGCGCCCTACATTTTAAGATATTTTAAAGGGTTTACTTCACTGTTTTGTTGAGATAGATTAATGGGAAAAGAGAAAAGGATGGAACCTGGGAGACCAGTTATGAGATTATTGCAGTAATTTAGGCAAGTGATGTTGGTGACTTAGACCAGGGTGGTTGAGGTAGAGATGGTGAGATGTCATCTCTGTAGATATAGCTTAAAGTAGAACCAAGAAGATTTTCTGGCAGAATCTATGTGGGATGTGGGAGAAAAAGATGATTCCAAGATGTTTGGCCTAAGGCAAACTGGGAGGCTTCAGAGTCAGCATTAACTGCTATGAGTGAGACTGGATGGGACAGTTTTGGGGTGAAGGTCTGGAATTCAGTTTGGACATGTTAAGTTTGAGATGAATCAAAATACAAATGCACTAAAGCTTAGATATAAGGCTATGTTTTTATTTTTTATTTTATTTTTTTTTTAAGATTTTATTTATTTTTTAGAGAGTGAGCGAGAGAGAAACAGCATGAGAGGGGAGAGGGTCAGAGGGAGAAGCAGGCTCCCCGCTGAGCGGAGAGCCCGATGTGGGACTCGATCCCAGGACCCTGGGATCATGACCTGAGCCGAAGGCAGACGCTTAACCATCTGAGCCACCCAGGCGCCCTAAGGCTATGTTTTTAATTTTGTGTTATGATAGTGTTGTATCAACACACTAGAATTGTAAATTCTTAGAACAGTAAATGTCTCTTGGATAGGTCAAGTTGGACTTGCCTTTTATTGAACCTTGCTTTGAAGTAGGTCACACGACTGTATGTGATGAGTGATGTTATTGCTTTTTAGCAGTTACAGGAGCAGGAAGTACAATTTAAAGGAAGTCCATATAGTAGTCTATGGCTTCTGAAAATTTACTTACAGGAAACTATGGAAGATCCCAAACAGTTTTGTCCCTTAACTTTAAAGTTTTAAAGAATTACTAGTAAGAATCTGAGAAACAGGTAAATGAAGCTTTATACTTGGGAATTTTTTCTCTGAATTACTACCTCTTCCTTAAAAATACCCCCCCCCCCAAGTGTTCCTGTGATTTCCATATCACCATATCTTGTTAGTATTATGTTAGGATTGCGTCTAGTTTTATACTCCCTGTTTTCTTCAATTTGGATGAATTATCATCATCTTTACTGTCTGATAACCTTCATATAAATGTTCTGGCCTCCTTCCTTTTATAACATGTCCTCTTCAGAAATTGTCACGTTCTGTTTTCCATTTTAAATGAAATCCTCAAGATGAATATGCTTTCTATTTAAGAAAAGTTAAACTTGCTTCCCCCATTTTTAAATCATAATTTTACTTTAAATTTATTGAAATGATTTTATAATTCTATAATTTAGACATAACTTTTAAATTCTTCTAAATGATGGAAAAGAAAACTGACAACTGATAGTTGTATTTATTCACATCTTTGAGTCAGTATGCAGTGAAAAATAATTATTCTAATTAATATCACATTTTATAATGTACTCTTTGAACTCACTTTTTAATTTTGTTAAAGTTACTGTTTTTTAACTGAAATTTAATTTATTTTTAGGGAAAAAGGGGTTAACAATGTAGAGCTAATACACAAGGAAGCCAGTGAGTTCAGCTTGAACAAAGTGCTGTAGCACAGACTAGTGGGAAAACTTAGTAATTGCAGAAACATTCACTTTCCTTAATCTTGCTGGATATACCTACTGTGTAAGAGTTGTCCTAAAAAAAAATTACTTAAAGAAATTTAAACTTAAAATGCAGTTGTGAATTAAAATGAGATTTGGAAGTCAAATATTTATTATGAAGGCAACGATTACCTTATCCTGATAATAATATGCAATTAAAATCTTTTTAATGACTACTTTGGCAACCACTTCCCTAGTTTTTTGGTAACATTCAATTTAGAACAGAGTTTATAAAATAAATCACATACTTTGATGAAAAGAAAAATAAAACAACACCACAAAATATGTACAGCTAATTGATTACCTTTGATATAATTGACTCCTTTACTCACACCCCTCCATATAAAAGCCCCTGAAAGTAAGCTATATTCTATTTTTAAAAACATTTGTATGAAAATTCAGTAATTGATTCTCAGTTAACTAATATATTTATGTTAAATACATCTTTACTTTCAGTGTGATTATAAGTATCAGTAAATATTTTCACTAGTCCAGTTAACCTTGATTGGTTTCTAGTCTGACTTTCCTTCTTACATATTCCCAACTCCTCCTCCTGTTTTTTTCTTTTCCTTCTTTTTTATTTATTTATTTTTTAAAGATTTTATTTATTTGACAGAGAGATTGACAGTGAGAGAGGGAAAACGAGCAGGGGGAAGGTCAGAAGGAGAAGCAGACTCCTCGCTGAGCAGGGAGCCCAATGTGGGGCTCGATCCCAGGACCCTGGGATCATGACCTGAGCCGAAGGCAGATGCTTAACGACTGAGCCACCCAGGCGCCCCTTTCTTTTTTATTTTGAAACATTTCAAAAATGTCAAGTTTAGAGAATAATACCAACCTTATACAAATCTTAGTGTTTTGCCATATTTGTTTTATATTTTTCTTTTTCTTTTTTTAGAGCTAGAGTGATTATCTTGAATACTTTATACATATATGCTGCTAATCCGTAGATAGTATTATTTTGCAAGGTTTGTAATGCTGTATCACGGATCATACTGTATTTACTCCTCTGAAGCTTGTTTTATTTATTAACTCTGTATTTCTAGTTATCTCAACATTTAGACTCATCAAAACCCAATTCATTCGTTTTGACTGCTGAATAGAATTCTTCTGTATGAATATGCTACACTTTATCCATTGTCATGTTGATTTAGGTTATCCAGATTTCTTCTAATGGAAGCGGTGCTACTTATACATACCTGTTCATGTCTTCTTGCTTTTTTGTTTTTTTTTTTTTAAGATTTTATTTATTTATTTGACAGAGAGAGACACAGCGAGAGAGGGAACACAAGCAGGGGGAGTGGGAGAGGGAGAAGCAGGCTTCCCGCTGAGCAGGGAACCCGATGCGGGGCTCGATCCCAGGACCCTGGGATCATGACCTGAGCCGAAGGCAGACGCTTAACGACTGAGCCACCCAGGCGCCCCTCCAATGTTTGCTACTGTCAGACTTTTAAATATTGCCAAACTGATGACCTGTTATCCTACTGTGATGTTTGTCTCTCTCTTATTGAATATGGAAACTCTCCATATACTCTGAATGCATACCCTTTGTTAGCTGTATCCGTTGTAATAAAACCTCTTCCAGATGGTGGTTTCTCTTTTTACTTTATTATTTTACTATTCAAAAGTAAACCTTTTAATACAATAGAATTTATCTTTTTTTATTTTTAACTTCCATCATCTCATATAGATACAATAGATACTCATCTCATATAGATACAATAAAAAGAAAAGAAAAAACTTGTTGTGTGGAGAACTTTTAGGATCTACTCTTTTAACAACTTTCCTATATATCATATAGTGGTGTTGACTATAGTCTCCATGTTGTACATGACATCCCTAGTACTTATAACTGGAAGTTTGTACCTTTTGACCACCTTCCTCCATCAAGTCTGTCACTAGTAACCACAAGTCTGGTCTCTTTTTCTAAGAGTTTCATCTCTCTTCTGTTTTATCTTAATTTAATTTATTCCTATGTAAATTTATAAGCTAAAATTCTGGGTGCAAAACCAAAAATCTTTCTATAACAGTTATGTCTGTTTTAGCAGAGAGATGTTAAAAATTAAGAATTGTATCATGGCATAAAACAAACTACTTTAATATGTAGAGATAAAAATAGAGTTTAGGGAAAGTGGAAAGAGGAGAGAAGGTTCAAATTTTGGCCGGGTGGTATAATTTTTAATTCTTTTATTTCTCTGAGCCTTTAAAGTATGAGTTAAATTGTGTTTTTTTCTCAGTTGGGTGTTTTGTTTGGCTAAATAGGGCGGATATCTGAAATTTAAGTAATATTGACTGACTGGTAATATAATAAATCATTGTATTTTCAACTTAATTATCTTGTCCTTCATTTTCATTATCATTTCCTGTCTTTTAATTAATATTTGGCATCTCGAATTGCCAAAATGTGAGATGGACCCATCATACTATGGGTATTATAATGTTGTTGAAATTGCTACTCAATTATCTGATCGTTTCAATTTTCTAACTTAATTGGTTACTTACTGTAAGGTCGTGCAACTGAATACTAATATGATCTAACCACCTCAGTTCTGTAATTTAATTGGTTGAATCCAGTTTCAGCTTCATTCGGTAACTCTTTTTGGAGAACACTCAAAAAGTGAATGAGTCCCTTAATACTTATGATATTGCTTTCTGGTTTTTTCCAAAGGAACTCGCTTACTACTAACATGCTCTGTATAGCACGGTATAGCTCAACCATAGGTCCTCATGGTTCTCCCCCCGTAATTACACAGATTTTTCCTTTTGACTCTCCCAAACTGGCTCTTTTCTCTAGTATCTGAAGTTTGCCTCAGGCCCTCCTACCCCTGATGTTTTCTGCTGTTTTTTTTTTTTTTTAGATTACAGACTTCAGTTAATTTTGCTGTAAAACCTGGCACTTTTAACCTCTTTTCTTTAAGTAATATCAACTCTGGGTAGTATAGGCTATTGTCATATTCCCTGGGGACACTTTGCCTGGACTAGGTTTCTCTCTCCTCCAGCCTCCTATCCCACAACTACCCAGAGCAGAGGTATGAGACTTTTCTGTCTGCATATGGGTCTGGTCCATACTTTGTACTTAGGCAATTATTAATCCCTGAACATAGCTGACAATGCTCGAATCATGGTATAATAGGTATATTATATTTGAAGTGCCTCCCAGTTTGGATTCCTTGATCAGTAAGCCAGCTTCTTTTTTCTTTCTTTCTTTCTTTCTTTTTTTTTTTTTTTGCTATTTAAGGCAATGGGTGGGTTAAGAGAAGCTACAAAATGGGAAACCTGAAGCTCATTACTTCAAGCCTAAAGGTAATTGGGGACAGCGTTAGGGATACAGAAAAGGAAAGTCAAGGAAAAGCCGGCCCCCATCTTCTATCCTTGTGCATTGTAGAGAAGGAGAAAGAAGACAGAGGTAAGGCCAGTAGATGATCAGAAGTTTGGTCTAATAACTTCTTTCTAGGCTTTGACCCAGGAGGAGGATGCCTATTGGTTAAATTGAAGGGCAGCTTTTACCCTTTTTAATATTTGAGGTTCTTGCAAGAGATCACCTATCTGGATGCTCTAGCACCCACTGAGGGCATGGCTACTTCAGATGAATTCAGCATTGCATCATGGCCAAGAAAGGGCCAGCATTAGCTTTCCAGAACTATCCTTAGTTCCAGTGTGGCATGGAGGACATGAAAGTAGCTGCGTGTCCCTGTCATGACATCCCCCTATCCTGAGGGATGAGAGATGAAGGATGAGATGACTTTGCAGAAGAGGCTTCCAAACAGATAGCTTGAGCCATGGCTGAATAGAGGATTATTTGGGGACTAAGCGGATTCAGCAGTGCCTTGAGATCTGAGGTGAGATCGAGTCAATAGTGGAGCACAATCCTATCAAAATTGAGAAGAACCAGAATGAATTAGATGAGCGGAGCACAATCCTATCAAAATTGAGAAGAACCAGAATGAATTAGATGAGCTGCAGATTTCAGCAGCAGAAGCCCCATAGAACACCTAGACACATTCTTGGAATACAGCAGGGAAAGGGGCAGAAATATCAGAAATAGAGAATTTATCCAAAGGAGCTATTTAACAGACTAAAATTATGTGAGTGGTTTTTTTTTTTTTTTTTTTTTAATTTGGCTAGTATGCTGTTGAGGAAAATCAGATCAAAAATAAATAAGCTATGTTTTGTTGCAAGTAAGTTTTCAAAGCTACAACAATTGGTAACAGAAAAGAGTTTGCAACAACTAAGATTTGGAGATGTTCCAGGTTAAAGCTTCTTCTGTCCTGCTATCTGCTGAGAGACTTACGGAAGACACCATAGAATTTTCTTGCTTCAGTCCGCAAATGCGGCTGTAGCTAGAGAGGCCATGCTTGTCGTTCAAGAGGAATTTGGGAAAGTCTTGCTGTTTGTCTTGAGGTATTAGATGAAGCAAAATTTCTGATTTTTGTTTTGTAATCCGGAAGCCTGTTACTTAGCGATTACAGTGATCTCTTAATTGCTTAAGGAATGTATTTGAAAACTGGAGACCTCTAGAATATGCGTCAGTACTTCAACTTTGCAGATCTACTGGGACAGTGCTGGGGGAGGGGCTTGTCGGTTAGTAGTTACAAATTCCACCAAATTCTGCCTTTTGAGACACGGAGACACCATGGCTCTGGTGATGGGAACTTCTGGGTAATGCTGTGATTGAGCCTGTCTGGATTTCCAGGTCTCTTGCAGATCTTTTCTGAATCCTTGTTCTTTTCAAACAGCCTGGGTCAGGGGAGAAGAAGATATCAAGGGATCTATGGTGGAAATGCATTCATTTTGTAGCATTTATCATAATTGTAATAGAAACAGTATTTGTACAATTATTTGTTTTGCTTCTTGTCTCTCCCATGACACTTTAAATTCCCCAGTAAAGCCTATGTCTGTTGAACTGTATTTACCAGTGCTTAACATAGTGCCTGCCATATACGAGGCATTTGGTGAATATTGTCTGAATGAGTAAATAATTAATGAATTAGTATTAATAGCTATTGGCCCATCTATAAATAAACTGGAATTTTATGGTCTGAATTAATTTTTATGATAAATTGCAGCTTCATCCAAGTTTACTTACTAATACTGAATGCAGTATTAATCTTTTAATATTACTAGTTGGATTAACAACAAGTTTTCTGTAAGAAAAAGCCCTGATTTGTGGCATTTTCCAATTTCTGTTGTCTAAATACGCCTCCAGGGCTGATTTCAAGCTAAGCCACATTACTCTGTTGAATGTGGAGTTGGGAAGAAATGTGCACAACTGGTTCTTATGACTCAGTGAAGGCTGGCTCCAGAACTACTCTGAAGCACTTTCCTGTGTGAGTTTAGGAATGCACTGTTCTTCACATACAAAGATTGTGCTGGTGATACACATTCAACAACATGTTATCTAATCTAATCTAATCTAATCTCAATTAGCTAAGGGAATGCTATCAGCTGTGAGGGATAAACTCAAAAAGTGTCTGTAGCTCAATATTATGGACGTTTGTTTCTTATTTACAGTCCACATTACAGTCCACATTGGTCTGGATGATCAGCAGAGGGCTTTCTTCCAAGGGCTCATTAAGGTTCCTGGGCTCCTTTTTTTTTTTTAATTTAATTTTATTATGTTATGTTGGTCACCATACATTACATCATTAGTTTTTGTTGTACTGTTCCATGATTCATTGTTTGCATATAACACCCAGTGCTCCATGCAATATGTGCCCTCTTTAATACCCATCACCAGGCTAACCCATCCCCCCACCCCCCTCCCCTCTAAAACCCTCAGTTTGTTTCTCAGAGTCCATAGTCTCTCATGGTTCATCTCCCCCTCCGATTTCCCCCCCTTCATTTTTCCCTTCCTACTATCTTTTTTTTAACATATAATGTATTATTTGTTTCAGAGGTACTGGTCTGTGATTCATCAGTCTTACACAATTCACAGTGCTCACCATAGCACATACCCTCCCCAATGTCTATCACCCAGCCACCCCATCCCTCCCACCCCCACCACTCCAGCAACCCTCAGTTTATTTCCTGAGATTAAGAATTCCTCATATCAGTGAGATCATATGATACATGTCTTTCTCTGATTGACTTACTTTGCTTAGCATAATACCCTCCAGTTCCAGCCACATCATAGCAAATGGCAAGATTTCATTCCTTTTGATGGCTGCATAATATTCCATTGTATATATATACCACATGTTCTTTATCCATTCATCTGCTGATGGACATCTTGGCTCTTTCCACAGTTTGGCTATTGCGGACATTGCTGCTATAAACATCGGGGTGCATGTACCCCTTCGGATCCCTACATTTGTATCTTTGGGGTAAATACCCAGTAGTGTAATTGCTGGACCATATGGTAGCTCTATTTTCAACTTTTTGAGGAACCTCCACACTGTGCAGAGTGGCTGCACCAGCTTGCATTCCCACCAACAGTGTAGGAGGGTTCCCCTTTCTCCGCATCCTCGCCAACATCTGTCGTTTCCTGACTTGTAAATTTTAGCCATTCTGACTGGTGTGAGATGGTATCTCACTGAGGTTTTGATTTGGATTTCCCTGATGCCGAGCGATGTTGAGCACTTTTTCGTGTGTCTGTTGGCCATTTGGATGTTGTCTTTGGAAAAATGTGTGTTCATGTCTTCTGCCCATTCCTTGATTGGATTATTTGTTCTTTGGGTGTTGAGTTTGATAAGTTCTTTATAGATTTCAGATACTAGCCCTTTACCTGATATGTCATTTGCAAATATCTTCTCCCATTCTGTCAGTTGTCATTTGATTTTGTTGACTGTTTCTTTTGCTGTGCAAAAGCTTTTTATCTTGATGAAGTCCCAATAGTTCATTTTTGCTCTGGGCTCCTTTTTTGGTAGCTCCTTTATCTCCTAGGTCTTGAATGAAGAGCATGATGGTAGTATATGAGAGGTATTTTTTTTTTAAGATTTTATTTATTTATTTGACAGAGAGAGGGTACAAGCAGGGGGAGTGGCAAGCAGAAGGAGAGGGAGAAGCAGGCTCCTTGCTGAGCGGGGAGTCTGATGTGGGGCTCGATCCCAGGACCCTGGGATCATGACCTGAGCTGAAGGCACACACTTAACTGACTGAGCCTCCCGGGCGCCCCATATATGAGAGTTTTTTAATGGCACACATCATTGTACTTATAATCAAATAACCAGGACATAGCCATATGGCCATGGCCATCCCTAAGTACAAGGGAGATTGAGAAATGCAGCATCCTAGGGGAAAAAGAAAATAAATTTAATAGTTAGCCAGGATCTTTCAGTTTTCTAGTCATATGACAGATTAAGCTGATCAATTTATATTCTCTGACTAATATACACATTTATAAGCAGGCTGCAATGATGAGAAGTGGAGTCTAGTAAATTCTTTTATGTGTACAGAGTTCGCTGGATCTTATGAAATTGGTCTATGGTCTAACCAATAATCCTTTACTTCCCTGAATTACTCTATTATTTATTATCCCTATTTAAATGAAAATTACATTTTTGCAGGGCTTTAAATTCTTTTAAATTATTGTATGCACTTGACATAATTTTGTTTTTCTTTGGCTGTTCGGCTTAGTGCTTGCATTTATTATTTATATAATTTTTAAGAAATATTTCTATTTTCCTTAGTTTTTTTTCCCTCCCTTTCAAACCCACCAAGGTTGTTTGTAGAATGGAACATATGATAATAAGTGGCAAATTTGGGTCATTAGAGAGTATTGCATCTCTTAATATTGCTATACTACTCTGAAAAATTTGGCATATTTAGAAATGAAGGTAATAATACCTTATAATTTTGAATCCTATATGCCTTTGTATTCTCAGGGCCTTGGTGTTTTCGATATTTATGAAGATCAGCAAAGTTAATAGGCCCTAACCATGGCTATTTACAAGCATATATATTACTAAGATATTTTTTAACAGCATTCATCGTATGATACACTTGCCGATTAACGTAATTGGTTAAAGGGTTTCATTAACAAAAGCCCTGTGATTTTGTTCCCAAATCAGTTTAATTTTGTTTCATAGACACATACCTTACCTCTGATAGACATTAATAATTTCATAACCAGTTAGTTAAAAGTCCTCTCCTACGTACACGTGCGTATGTGTTTGTGAGACAGAGTTCAGTATCCTCAGTTCAGAAGTTACATTGCTGTGTGTGTGAGGGACTTTGAGTGGAAGCGTCAGTCTCTGTACTACTTCAAGTGAGTGGATTTGTTTCCTGAGCTTTAAAGATGAACAAGCTTTTAATCCAGGAATGAGCAGAGATAGTAAAAGAAGAAAAGGAAAGTGAATTGGGTGTTAGGATATGAGGATCCTAAGAGCTGGCAGTTCAGGGGGGAGCATAGAGTCTAGTCAGAAAAGTAAGCAGCCAACGTGGGTATCCCGGAGAGTATGGGGAGAGAATACTGAGAGAGTCGTTAACAGGAATCGTAGAGCATCCTTCAAGCCTTCTACTCATTTATCTTATATTAGTAGCCCCTGGGTGTTAACAGGTGAGGAAAATGAAGTGCATCGTTCTTCCAAGTCTTGTTCCCATTTTGGGCTACACAGAAATGTTACTGTTACCATTTGTACGATGGCTAGTTCACGCTGAGGTAAATGGGTGAGGCTACGCACAGCCCTCTGTAGTCACTGAGGAGCATACATGTAACCCATTCCTCATATCAAGTTGGGAATCTCTGCTTCAACCAGTGGTTCTCTAACTTTACCCGGCATCAGAATCACCTATAGCATTTGGCCAAAAAGTCACAGATTTCTGGGTCCTGCCCCAGAATTTCTGATTCGGTAGGTCTGGAATGGGGCCTGAGAATTTGCACTTTAAAAAAAAAAAAAAAGATTTTATCTATCCTCTTGACAGAGAGAGAGGGAACACAAGCAGGGGGAGCTGCAAAGGGAGAGGGAGAAGCAGGCTTCTTGCTGAGCAGGGAGCCCAATGCGGGCTCGATCCTAGGACCCTGGGATCATGACCTGAGCCGAAGGCAGACACCTAACGACTGAGCCACCCAGGCGCCCCGAGAATCTGCACTTCTAACAAGTTCCCAGGTGATATGGATGCCATTGTACCAGGGATAGTCTCTGAGAATCTCTGCTCCAGAAGAACTTAAGTAACTTGCTTACTTTGTCGCAAATAATGAAGCAGCAGTAGGTTGTTTCTGCAGATGATTGTGATTGGATGCTTGTCTGTCTCAACAACTCACTTCTGTTTTATTGTCAGTCACCAGGCACAAAGGGTATTATTTTTCAGTACTCTGACTTATTCTAAATGGATTCATATCATGAAATCATATAGCTTATATTATCACTGTAATGTGAATAGTAATCTGTTTAAAATAAGACAGAAAGGTTGAAATTCAAACTTTATTTTATAAACATTATTTTGTGGTTCTATATTTAGTTTACCTTTCACATTTAAGAGAGATCTGCAGTACCAACATTTGTCACAAGATGGCATCAAAAGGCTGAAGATTTTGGTTGAAACTTCATTTTTGAGAGTTGGATGTATTTCATGAGTTTTCAAACCAAAAGAAATTTGTACCATGAGGTATTTTTTTTTAATATGGGTGATATTTTGGTATTTTCATATCAGAAATACTTTCTTATTTACTTATAAAAATAAAATAGGCACATATATTGACATTATTGATGACTAATTCTTTTAGAAATCAGTGAAACATAAATCTTAGTGTAATAGTATCCAATATCTTATCATCTTTCCCCAAGAAGGATTTCAAAAGAATTCAAGTTAGTAAGCATTTAAAGGTCTTACTGTCCTGTGATTGATAACGCCCCTTTATGCAAATAGACGATGTAAACCCTGTCCCCAATGAGCTTTGAATTTAGTTGAGGGGGGGCAAAAGAAATGTATATACAGTTCAAAGAGATAACAAAATAATAAAAATGATTAAGTGCAATGTAGTATGATATGGATTATACAAACATTATGAAGGAGAATGAGGCCAATTAAGCAAAAATTTTAAATGGCATTTTACAAAAAATCTTTTTATCAGTTGAAAACACCATAATGAATCTTCCTTTTACTGCGATTATCTATCTATTATTATTATAACTTATTTAAACTATAAAGAAGTGTTTGGCAATCTTGAGAGCTGTGTAAGTTTCAGTATTTGACATAAACGTCAGAAAACACTCAAAATATGAACTCACCTTTTATTTCATGAATATATAATTTTATTTTTTCTGATTAATTGAAAAAAGATTTCTTAGAAGAAGGTGAAGGTTTTGTGGTCACAAAGATAGTAGTTAAAATATTCTTAGATTCCTGGAGTCTGAAAAACATATCTATTAAAAAATCAAGTGTAGAATGGTGGTTACCAGGGGTGGGGGGTGGGCAGAAAGGGGATTTGCTGTTTAAGGAGTATAGTTTGAGTTTTGCAAAATGAACAAGTTTTGAAGATATGTTTCACTGCTCTGTGAATATACTTAGCACCATCAAACTGTGTACTTAAAAATGGTTAAAGTGGTAAATTTTTTTACCACAAAAAGGAAAAAAAACAAGTATCCTTTATAAATTATGAGCAATTAATAGGTTTATATTGAGGATCAACAGTGTTCCTAGCTTTATTTTAGCCATTAAGAGCTACTTAAAAGAAATAAATACCCCTTCAAGAAGCTTATAATGTAATTAATTGGTGATAGAAGATTAACCTAATTATTAGTAGGTCATCTACTAGAAGTCTAAATATAGCAAGCATTGTGCTGGACATTTTATATAAGTTATTTCCAATCTTTAGTTCTCAAAACAATATAGGAAAAAATAGTACTATCATCCCAGTTTCCCTATTTTATCACTAAGGAAACTGTTTTATAGATATGAAGGTTCAGCACCTTGTTCAAGGTTGCACAGTTTCTAATCTTGTAGTTGGTGTTTTAACCTAAGACTGTCTAGCCTCAAAATCCATTTTCCCTATACTACACCATGCTCCTAATTTAAATAAAAAGTAATTAAAGAATACATATAAACAACCAGTAATTTGGGACTCTAGTTTGGTATTTCTGCTGTTGGTTAACATTGCCTGTTTTATTATAATTATGCTGACAAAATTAAAAGATACGTGCTATAATAAATGGTAGCAGTTAATTGGGATTGTATTTTAACTTCAGAAAGGATAACCATAGGATTTTTTGTTGTTGGTTTGAACTGCCTTCTCTTTTGATTTGTGTTTAACTTTTGAAGACACTAATTTTTCTTCCCTATGTCTTCGTGTGCAGGTTATGTGGGTATGTAATTTGTGCCGAAAACAACAAGAAATCCTCACTAAATCAGGAGCATGGTTTTATAATAGTGGATCTAATACACCACAGCAACCTGATCAGAAGGCTCTCCAAGGACTGCGGAATGAGGAGGCGCCTCAGGAGAAGAAAGCAAAAGTGCATGAGCAGGCCCAGTTCCAAGGACCCTCAGGTGACTTATCTGTACCTGCAGTGGAGAAAAGTCGCTCTCATGGGCTCACAAGACAGGATTCTATTAAAAATGGGTCAGGAGTGAAGCACCAAATTGCCAGTGACATAGCTTCAGACAGGTAAACATTTTGTTTAATCTTTAGGTAAACATTATTTTTAACCTTCATTCCAAACAGAAATAAAAATATATGAAATGTTTAGGCAACAAGTTGTCTAAATGTAATGTCAATGTCCATGTGTTATATATAAATGCCGGAAGTGATGTTCAGGACTTGAGCTTTTAGAAGTTTGAACAATCTTAGGTTTATTCTGATTTTCCAGAATGAAAAAATGAAATAAAACAGGGAATTAGATAGAAGGCTATTGGCATAGGAAAGACAGACTGGGATAAGAGCCATGGGAATGAAGAGGAGATGCTTTTAAGACATTTTAGAGAGGTTGCATTGAAGGAACTAGCCAGAAGTGGGAGGTAAGAGAATGGGAAAAGTTACTGAGGTCTCTAAAAGTTCCACCTTGGGCTGAAGGATGAGGTAGTTTTCCAGGCAGGTAGATCCCGATGAAAGGATTTCACGAGTTTGCTGTTATCTGTGGGCTAACTCTGTTACTACTATTTGGGATCAATTCTATGGGCTTCTTTGTGTTAAAAATGTTAGACTTTTACAAATAGTATTTATGGTTCTTTGTTTCCTGCCTTTGGAAGGGGAGAATGAAACATTTTCATGGGAAGATTATTTTTCTATACCACATTCCTATTTGAATTGCAAATTAAAAAAAAAATCCGTTTTATACTATTTCTGTCACCCAGAAGTGGCCAATAAATTTCTGTGTGAATAAGTCCAAAGTCATGCGTTTGTGGAAAATCAAACCTAAAATTATACTAATAGGATGGTGGGTTCTGAGCATTCATTTATCACAGGTAAGATAATTGGAAGTCACTTTATACAGTGCCTAAAGTGTCACCCCGATGTATTGCTATGTCTTAGGAGAATAATAAAATGATGACTTCACCAGTTCTTTTGAAAACTAGCAAAAGTTAAACAATGTAATCCTATCTTTGGGCAAAACAGTGGTGGTTTCATGGCTGAAATACCATGAACATGTCTCAGTGTAAAATCTCAGGAACCCAAGAATTTTAAGTTTAGAGGACCATCTTCGATTGAGGTCCACCTTAAGCAGACAAAATAGTTTATTTGGAGGGCGGTCCCAGGCACCACCTATAGGGGAGTGAGCAATGATCCAGTTAAGAGAGAAAAACACAATAGTAGGCATATTCAAGAGCAGGTTACCTCTTTTGGCCAATGTGTCTCAATTTTACTGAGACTTCTGGGAGACAGGGTACAATGGCCTCAGAGTTATCCTACCTAATGGGCAAGGAGATTGGGGTATTTATCCCTCTCTCTCCTTTGTTATTGGTCTGGGGTTGTTCCGGAGGGTGTTAACTCTTTGGAACTCACTGGCCAAGCATGTTCTTGTGGCCAGAGAAAGCACTCAGGCAGAGTATTACAAATATGGTAAGGAGACAGTGCTGTGTAGGGACTGGTAAATGATGAGGCAGTGTGAGTGGGGAGGACTTTAGAAATCAATAAAGCCTGTAAAATGGCAACTACAGTGGTCACGGTATATGAATTTGGGTGAAAAAATAGATGATAACCAGTGGAGGTAGGATTTTCAATGAATGAATGACTAAGTAAAACGGATAATGGGAACATAGATGCATTCTGCAAAAGCTAGATAGATACATGAGATAGTTTCCTTTGGAGTTTAGAAAGGTGGTTTAGGAAGAATAAAAGGAAATACTAAAACACTGGATCATGTAATAGATTATGAAGTTTTGGGATGCATTTCATCAGGAAGTTGTGGATGTTAAAAATAAATCCAACAAGTTTATGAATGATTAATTCATCTTTGTAAGGAAGCTAGATTCATCTCTCTAATCTTTGAAGACGGCAGTGATGAGAACAAATATATCTCTTTCAGTATTATCTCTCAACTCTTCTGTTGACAAAGGATTAGCCTGGATGAACAGTAGAATCTGATCCATTGTGGGGAAGCAAGATATAGTAGTTCTTTTTTTTTTTTTCCCCCCTTCTCTTTTGCCTGGTGACTTTGGCTGCCATTACTAGTAAGTGTGTACCTTAATGACTCAAAGTATTCTGTAAGTATATCCTTCCTTTCTGAAGCTCATATAAGTCAAACTAGTAGCTCCTTTTGTGTATAAGAATTACTCTAGTGGGCGCCTGGGTGGCTCAGTTGGTTAAGTGACTGCCTTCGGCTCAGGTCATGATCCTGGAGTCCCTGGATCGAGTCCCGCATCAGGCTCCCTGCTCGGCAGGGAGCCTGCTTCTGCCTCTGACCCTCCCCCCTCTCATGTGCTCTCTCTCTCATTCTCTCTGTCTCAAATAAAAAAAAAAAAAAAAAAGAATTACTCTAGTCAGGAAAGAAGAGTGTTTTAGATTTAGTAGTTATGCCTAGAAAATGGAATTGGTTATAATTTGTAAAAGCTTTTATTTGAAAAATACTTTCTCTTCAAGAATAATTCAATTCCCCTTATCATAAGCAAAAACAGAGCTTTGTTTTATTTTTAAATGTAGATTCTGTAGCAATTTGTCATGTGTGCATCTATGAACCCACGGAATTCTTTCTCCTAGAGCATGGGGTCAGCAAACTGTGCCTCCAGGCCACATCTGGCTTGCCTCCTGTGTTTTGTAAATAAAGATTTCCTGGAACACCCCATACTATTCATTTACTTAGTGTTTCCTGGCTATTTTCAGCTACAACTCCAGGGTTGGGTAGTTTTAAGGGACTATATGGCTCTCATAGCCTAAAATATTTACTCTCTGACCCTTTGCAGAAAATGTTGGCCAACTCCTACCCTAGAGAGTAGTTAGTTCTCTTGTTCTGTTGATAGGTCTGCTTTCTTTGCCCATTTTTTGT
Organism: Neomonachus schauinslandi; assembly: GCF_002201575.2. Taxonomy (NCBI): domain Eukaryota; kingdom Metazoa; phylum Chordata; class Mammalia; order Carnivora; family Phocidae; genus Neomonachus; species Neomonachus schauinslandi. Next base: position 154,575,658 of record NC_058406.1, read on the forward strand.
TACTGTTTAAATCATTTCAGTTAAGCCTGTTTTCTTGTAGATATACCACATCTTCTTTATCCATTCATCTATGGATGGACATCTGGGCTCTTTCCATATTTTAGGCCTGTTTTCTTGTTCTGCTTTCTCCCTGTCCCTCTCCCAGGCTCTCCCTCCCTCTTTCCTTCCTTTTTTTCTCTGGGTCCCCTGTCTCTCTCTATTTCTCTTTTTCTCTCCGCATCGCTCTCCTTCCTTACCAGAATGGATCTTCTAGCAGTTTGAGCTAGACAGTGAAATGGAGCTACTGATAAGGAATATAACTTCGGTTTAAAGTATTATTAGTAATTTGTTTCCTCAGTATCATTCAGAAACTGGTGGCCTCAAAAAGAGAAGCTTTGGCTCAATTAATTTAAATCTCTATAGATCTTAGAATTGTGTTTGACAGATACAAAAGTATTTTACATTTTCTTCTTTTAAGGAGTTTTAGTTTAATCTTTAACTACAGGAGCTTTGACCTGTTTTATGACTTTTTTCTTCCCTCACAGGTTTTGGACGCTTAGTATTTATTGAGTGAATGAATATCAATTGGCCCTAGATCTTGGCTTTGAGTTAATGAATATTTACCTAATTAGTTTATTCATAACAATGGCATATGTTTATTATCAATTTAGATGCAAAATATTGTTAGAAGTTTTCAAATATGTTTTTTATTTCAGAATAAATTTTGAAACCACCATTTTAAAAAAATTATGTGCAGTTTGCTTACCCTTTGTTATGTCCCTCAGGAATGCCCAGTGGCTTCCCAGCCTTTAATTTACACTCATATAATGTGGTGATCTTGTTAAAATATAGATTTGAATTCTGTACTTCTGAAGTAGGACTTGATAATCTGTATTTTCACAAGCTTCCAAGTGATACCAGTACTTCTCGTGCAAGCCAGTAGTGAGGCCGTAAGGCATCTAAGAAGATCTTCGGGAGGGAAACACCACTGGCCTTTAATAGCTCAATGGCGGTTGTCCTCTGTAGCTCTACCACCAAGAGGCATACCGCTCAGTGCACATGTAAGGTTCTTAGAAGCGACGTAATCGTTCATTTGAATATACCGTTCTGACATATTTATTGAATGGAGGACAAAGGTGGAAACCAGCTAGCTACCTGGTGGCAGATTGACTACATTCAAGCACCTAACTCCTTTATTATGATGTTGTGGCTGAGCACTTACTTATTTAAATATGTTCTATTTTTTATAAATTACTTACTTCCCTATTATTATACAGTAAGGAATATATATATCTTAAAAGTTATATATATATATAATATATAATAATAATAAAATAAAATAAAATATAATAATAATAATATAATATTCCTTATATATATAATATATACTATATTCTCATATATATATTATATTCTCTCTCTATTTCTCCTTTGCTCATTTGTTTTGTTTCTTAAGTTCCACATGAGTGAAATTATATAGTATTTGTCTTTCTCTAACTTATTTCTCTTAGCATATAACTATATATATATAGTTAGGACATTTTACCTCTGGATTCATTTTCAAAGGAGTAAAGGGGATGTTACAGAATATTTATTTTACAGAGAGGCCTTGGGTTGGAGGACGGATGTGAACCGCTGGGTTAAGGAATCTAAGGTGGGATCTAGAGGAGGGTGGGTGAAATAACCATGTAAAAACTAAATTTTCGGGACACCTGGGTGGCCTGGTTGGTTAAGTGTCTGCCTTCGGCTCAGGTCATGATCCCAGGGCCCTGGGATCGAGCCCCACATCAGGCTCCCTGCTCAGCGGGGAGCCTGCTTCTCCCTCTCCCTCTGCTGCTCCCCCTGCTTGTGCTCTCTCTCTCTAAATAAATAAAATCTTAAAAAAAAATAAAAACTATATTTTTGTTAAGAAAATAAAACTAAATAAAAACTAAAATAAATTTGTCTTACAACATTTAGTTGACATTTTATACACTTGAAATTATTTAAAAGTTGGATGCTTCATAATTTTCATAGTTGAAAAGTAGTTAAAATTTAGGAAACAGTTAATTTTTTTTCTTTTATGTATAATTTTAGTATTTATTTAGCACTTCCGAGGACATTGGGAGAAGTTAAAAAGTAAGAAATACTATGGCTAATTTGTTTGGTGAAGGGATGAAAACTGGAAATCAGAAGGCATAGTTACTGTTCTTACTTCTTCTCTTTACTATTATCATTTGTAGATGTATACCTTTTCTTTGTGTCTCCATTGTCTCATCTCTGAAATAAGAAAGGCAGTCTGCAAGATCTCAAAAAGACTTCCAGTTGTAAAATTCTTTGCTTTGTTGTATTTTAAGGTCTCTGTCATGGTATAAACTTGAAAGTATTCTCTTCCATTATTTTTTTCTTTCCTATAACTGGTAGTCTTGTGTTCAATTAATAGAGGGTTATCTTCCATATTGTAACAACTCATTGTTATAATCCACTTATTCAACAGACATTTATCAAATTTCAGTTAGATATTATCTGTTACTACATGTCTCAGATAATTTCACCATGATTCATATATAAAACTGAATGTATCTGACATGTTAGATTAAATCTTCAATAAGGACATTTTGACTCTGATCTTGTAATTATATTACTATGTAATATTTCTTACTCTATTTTCCCTACTTCTTTATTCTATTACAAAACAAAAATTAAGAAGTAATAAGAAAAAGTAACAGAGTTAACTGCTTCTAATGGACTATGAAGAATTTTAAGAAACATAACGCAAATAATATTTCATAGGCATCCCAGATTCTTAAGTATTTGTTTCTACATTTTACTGCTTAAATAATGACACTTAATGGAAGTACTGAGAAACTTTATTATCATTTTTTCTGGAATTTTAATTAGGTGAGAGTGGAAAACTAAAAAAAATGTCATGACTCAATTACATTTCAGTGCATTCTGTTAGATGGTGAGCATGCTACCAGGTGTAATTGATGACAAGAGAGTAATAAAAATATAAGGTTATTATCTTGGATAAAAATGTAAAGTTTTAAGGAAAATAAAATATAATGAAAATTTAGTAGTTTGGTAATCACCATAATTTCCTTATGTCTGATACTTATAACCTACCAACTACTTTTGTGACATTTCATTAAATAATTAATTAAAAAGTTTGATTCAAATTTCAGTTAGTTAACATACAGTATATTATTAGTTTCAGGTGTACCATGTAGTGATTCCCTACAACACCTGGTGCTCATCACAGCCAGCACCCTCCTTAATCCCCATCACCTATTTACTCATCCCCCCACCCACTTTCCCTCTGGTAAGCATCGGTTTGTTCTCTATAGTTAAGAGTCTCTATCTTGGTTTGTCTCTCTCTCTCTCTCCTTCTCTTTCTCCTTCTCTCTCTCTCTCGTTTCTCCTTTGCTCATTTGTTTTGTTTCTTAAGTTCCACATATGAGTGAAATTATATAGTATTTGTCTTTCTCTAACTTATTTCTCTTAGCATAATACTCTCTAGCTCCATCCATGTTGTTGCAAATGGCAAGATTTCATTCTTTTTTTATGGCTGAGTAATATTCCACTCTGTGTGTGTGTGTACCGTAACTTTGTTATGCATTCTTCAGTCGATGGACCCTTGGGCTGTTTCCATAATTTGGCTACTGTAGATAATGCTGCTATAAACATTGGGGTGCATGTATCCTTTTGAATTACTCTTTCTGTGTTCTTTGGTATAAGACCTAGTGTGCTATTGCTGGATCATAGGAGAGTTCTATTTTTAACTTTTTCAGGAAACTCCATACTGTTTTCCAGAGTGGCTGCACCAGTTTGCATTCCCACTAAGAGTGTAAGAGGGTTCCCCTTTCTCCACTTCCTTGCCAACACCTGTTGTTTCTTGTGTTGTTGATTTTTGCCATTCTGATTGGTATGGGTGATATCGCATTGTAGTTTTGATTTGTACTTCCCTGATGATGAGTGATGTTGAGCATTTTTTCATGTCTGTTGACCATCCATATGTTTTCTTTGGAAAGGTATCCATTCATGTTTTCTGCCCATTTTTAATTGGATTATTTTTAGGGGGGGGTATGGAGTTTTGTAAGTTCTTCATATATTTTGGATACTAACCCTTTATCAGATATGTCATTTGCAAATATCTTCTCCCATTCCGTAGGTTGCCTTTTAGTTTCATTGATTGTTTCCTTTGCTGTGTAACATTTGATTAAAGTAAAAGCAATAGTTAAAATACACGCTTAAGACTTTTGCTTCCAGTATAGATGGAGTAATAGGGCCTAGATTTACCCTTCAGCCAGAGATATCTGAAAAAATAGACAATGTATTTGGAACAGTGGTTTTTTTTGGAAATTGGACACTAGGCAACAAAGGAGAGTAATACCTGAGAGATGGAAAATAAACAAAGTGAGCCCCATGATTGCCCTAACATCCTGCTTTGAGAGAGTTTATAAGCTATTCCACAGGGAGAAGAGTATAGGCAGAGCCTAGATGTCTTCCTGTGTTGAGGAGACAGTTCTGAGGGCTTGGGGAGACCAAGGCAGCTGTAGTTTGCTAGACAGAGTACCAGAGAGGAGACAGATGAACATAAAGATACCCTGGAGATCTGAAGAGGGTTCTTTTTGTGTATTCAGTGGACTAACGATTGGCACATGTGTGTGAAGAAACTATTTGTGGCCAGGGAAAGAATCACTCAAAATGATTAGAGGGAACACTGGCCTGCATTCACATAGGACCAAGAATAATGTCTGTTCCCAGCAGACAGACTACAAACCCTCAAGATTCCTGGAATATTGTGTAGAGTATTTTAGAAAGTTTTATCTCAGCAATGGGGAATAATGAATGCTAAAATGAGCACTACTGTGGGACAGAATAGCAAATCATAAAAGCAAAACCTGAAAAGATCAGGCTGTTTCCAAGTAATTTAACTGCCCCCCAGAAGTTCAAGAAGATTTATAGGAATACAAAAATATTCAGTACCCTACAAGATAAAATTCACAGTGTTTGACATCCAATCAAAGATAACCAGGTACAAAATAGCAGGAAAACTCAATCAATAATGGGACAGTAAAACTAGACACTGGACGTCAACCCAGAAGTGATATAGATATTAGAACTAGCAGGCAAGAACTTAAAAATAGTTATTATAATTGTATCCCATACAATTTAAAAAAGTAGAAATAAGTAACATAGAAAAATAAAATCAAATTAAACTTGTAAAGATGAGAATTAAAATATACTTAATGGGGATAATGGAAGATTAGGTACCAAGGAAGAAAGGATTAGTGAATTGAAGACCAACAGAAATGATGCAAAATGAAATACAGGATAAAAAATGAATAAATAATTTAAAAAGTGAAAGACCATCATTAGTTATGGAATAGTATCAAGTATTTAATATACATGTAACTGGGTGGTCCTTGAAGGAGAGGAGAGCATGAAGAGCACTAAGAAAAATTTGAAGGAATAGTGGTCAAATTTTTTTTCTTTCTCCAAATTTTTTTTTTTTTAAGATTTTATTTTATTTTATTTTATTTTTTTTTATTCTTATGTTAATCCCCATACATTACATCATTAGTTTTAGATGAAGTGTTCCATGATTCATTGTTTGTGCATAACACCCAGTGCTCCATGCAGAATGTGCCCTCCTCAATACCCACCACCAGGCTAACCCATCCTCCCACCCCCCTCCCCTCTAGAACCCTGTTTGTTTTTCAGAGTCCATCGTCTCTCATGGTTCGTCTACCCCTCCGATTTCCCCCGCTTCATTCTTCCCCTCCCGCTACCTTCTTCTTTTTTTTTTTTTCTTAACATATATTGCATTATTTGTTTCAGAGGTAGAGATCTGAGATTCAACAGTCTTGCACAATTCACAGCGCCTACCAGAGCACATACCCTCCCCAGTGTCTATCACCCAGTCACCCCATCCTTCCCACCCCACCCCCCACTCCAGCAACCCTCAGTTTGTTTCCTGAGATTAAGAATTCCTCATATCAGTGAGATCATATGATACTCTTTCTCTGTTTGACTTATTTCGCTCAACATAATACCCTCCAGTTCCATCCACGTCGTTGCAAATGGCAAGATCTCATTCCTTTTGATGGCTGCATAATATTCCATTGTATATATATACCACCTCTTCTTTATCCATTCATCTGTTGATGGACATCTTGGCTCTTTCCACAGTTTGGTTATTGTGGACATTGCTGCTATAAACATCGGGGTGCACGTACCCCTTCGGATCCCTACTTTTGTATCTTTGGGGTAAATACCCAGTAGTGCAATTGCTGGATCATATGGTAGCTCTATTTTCAACTTTTTGAGGAACCTCCATACTGTTTTCCAGAGTGGCTGCACCAGCTTGCATTCCCACCAACAGTGTAGGAGGGTTCCCCTTTCTCCGCATCCCCGCCAACATCTGTCGTTTCCTGACTTGTTAATTTTAGCCATTCTGACTGGTGTGAGGTGATATCTCATTGAGGTTTTGATTTGGATTTCCCTGATGCCGAGCGATATTGAGCACTTTTTCATGTGTCTGTTGGCCATTTGGATGTCTTCTTTGGAAAAATGTCTGTTCATGTCTTCTGCCCATTTCTTGATTGGATTCTTTGTTCTTTGGGTGTTGAGTTTGATGAGTTCTTTATAGATTTTGGATACTAGCCCTTTATCTGATATGTCATTTGCAAATATCTTCTCCCATTCTGTCGGTTGTCTTTTGGTTTTGTTGACTGTTTCCTTTGCTGTGCAAAAGCTTTTTATCTTGATGAAGTCCCAATAGTTCATTTTTGCCCTTGCTTCCCTTGCCTTTGGCGATGTTTCTAGGAAGAAGTTGCTTCGGCTGAGGTCAAAGAGGTTGCTGCCTGCGTTCTCCTTTAGGATTTTGATGGACTCCTGTCTCACATTGAGGTCTTTCAACCATTTGGAGTCTATTTTTGTGTGTGGTGTAAGGAAATGGTCCAGTTTCATTCTTCTGCATGTGGCTATCCAATTTTCCCAACACCATTTGTTGAAGAGACTGTCTTT
>NC_058406.1:155337749-155366282 GCF_002201575.2 Neomonachus schauinslandi
TCCTTCCTGTACCTCCTGCCTTCCTGCTTCCCCTCCTTCCCACCTTCTTTCCTTCTTTCCTTCCTTCCCTCCTTCCTGCACTTCCTGCCTTCCTCCTTCCCCTCCTTCCCACCTTCTTTCTTCCCTCCCTTCCTTCCTTCCTCCCTTCCTGCACCTCCTGCCTTCCCAATTTCCTGCCTTCTCTTCTTTCTTCCCTCCTAATTATGCAGAATTTGCTCTTAGGCATTTTAATTGGCCTCAGCACTGCTCTCCTCGCTGCCCTCCCTTTCCCTGACTCTTTTATGATTTGCTTCCCACCTCTTTCTCATCCACCTACATCTCTCTCTCCCTGAAGTGCTTCTCTTCTCTGTGCTCCCCCCACTTCTCTCTACAAAGACAACACAGAGAGAAGAAGGGCAGTAAGGGAATTCCACAGCCTGAATACGTTATTCTGTGTATTCTTTACTACCTGTGATCAGCAGAAGTTGCTGTTCTAGACGTTAAAACCAGTTTTGTATTTTCTGCATAGGTTGATATGTTTAAAAATATCAAAAAAATAATAATATTTTCACTGCATGACAAAATATGACGTGTGGAAAAGCGAGTCTGGCAGAAAGTGGCATTAGCAGGAACAGGGACAGCCTGCAGGCAAGGGCAGGGGCGGTCCCCCAGCTCCCAAATTCTTCTTAGCTGCCGGAAACACCCACTGGCAGGGCCTTCCATCCTCAGTGGGCAGCCTGGAACAAGGCAAGGAACACAGGGCCATTGTCCTAGGATCCCTGAGCAAAAATTCTACATGCTTGGTTTGGCCTGGTGGACTCTGGACTCCTGCTTCGCTTGTCTAGGACATTTCTGGAGGCACTTGAGATCTTAACTGCTTTCTCAGCAGGCGGGGGGGGGCAGGGGGGGGGGGCCTTCCAGTTCTACCCTTCCTTTCTGCTAACCTATTCTTTGATTTCTTATGGTCAAGCTCCGGTTAAGTGTTTGCCCTCAGCTCAGGTCATGATCCCAGGGTCCTGGGATCAAGCCCCGCATCAAGCCCTGCATCGAGCTCCCTGCTCAGCTCAGCGGGGAATCTGCTTCTCCCTCTGCCCCTCCCCCCCCACTACTTGTGCTCTCTCTCTCTCTCTCTCCCCCTCACTCTCTGTCTGAAATAAATAAATAAAATCTTTTAAAAAAAGATACGTTTGCAGTAGAGAAATATTGGCATGGTAATAAACATTTGTGAAGTGAAGGAAATAATCTGAACAGGCAGAAAACCCTGATGATCACCAGCCTTGACCTCCTTCCTCCTGTGTTTGTTAGCGTGTTAATGGTAGCACCGTCCTGCCATTCCTTCCCATACTTTTATTTCTTCTTTTTTCTATCATTTACATGATCATCATACTTCAGGCTTTTTATATGCTACCTGCAAAGTGTCCCTGAACTTTGTTCCCAGCTCAGACTCCTGCTATCCCTTTGAGATGCCCTTCTGTGATTCTTTCCTCTTTCCTGTTTACCTCCCACATTCCAGATCATCTGCTCAAGTCTGAAATATGAATTTTATCACTCCCTGGCCTAAATATTGCTGCTGGCTCCCTGCTGTTTGGCTCCGTGTCCACGCCCCTAATGACCTGGACTCAGCACACTTTCCAGTCTCAGGTGCCATCTTATGCCCTCTCATCTCTTGTCACATGCCAGCCCTTGTTTTGACCACAAGCCAGCCCCACTAGCCCCCTGCCCAGTCCTTGAACATACTTTATAATTGCCAACCTTTAGGCTTCAGGTAAAACTGCTTCCTTCTCTTGGAATATTATTTTCTCACCTTCATTTGTCAGAACCGAACGGAACTTCCAAGGCTCAAATGCTGCTTTTACTGTAGGGTCCTCTTCTGCTGGCCCCAGAAGACACAGGCAGCAACCCCTCTCTGGTTCCATAGCACTTGGTGCACATACCTCATGACACACCCACCATGTTTCCCGGTATTGTTGTTATTATTTACAGATCTGTTTTTTCCACCAGACTGTGAGCATTCCAAGATTCGGGATTGTTGTTGTTGTTATTGAAATGTCCCTAGCACAGATCCTGGTAGCCAAAAGGCAACAAATGAGATGCAGGTAGAACGTTGGCAATTAGGGCCTGTGTGGGGTGAGGTTTGCTGGCCCTAATATCACCTGGCTACTGCTGCAGCCGGCACACATAGCAGCCGTGGCCCTTGCGATAGGCCGGGCCCAGGATGTCCATTCCATTAACACCAGTGGGTGTAATAGAGTGCTAAAATGGGAACCTTCCTGTCTTGAAGTATTGTCTGAAGCCTCAAAGCTGAGAACAATGGATTCCAAATATCTATATATTCTAAAGCAGATGTTAGACCATCTATGAAGAATTTGCAAAGGGAATAATAAAAACTAGTTCTATCAGACTACAAAAGAAAAGATTTATTTACTGAATCATTCAAACGAATTCATCAACTCAAGTGGTCTCCCAGCCAGTCTCCCCCATTTCATCTCTTCTCCTTAGTGACCCCAGTCAATCGTGCCTCTCACCCTCTCAGAAACCACCATGGTTCCCACCCACATCCTTGCAATGGCTTCTGAGGCCGGGCAAAAGCAGCTCTCATTTACCTCTCGAACCTCATCTCCTGCTGTGCCTTCCCTTGTTCTCTCTGCTCCAACCACACTGGCTTCTTTGCTATTTTTTAAACATGCAAGCACTCTCTTGCCTCAGGGCCTTTGCACTGTCTTTTCCTGGCTAACCACCTCACTTTCAAAACTTTGCTCAAGCATTACGTTCTTACTGAGGCCATCACCCTATTTAAAATTGCAGGTCATAAATGCTGGTACTCCTACTTCCTCATATCCTGCTCTACTTTTTCTTTTTCCACAGCCGTAACACACCATAAGATTGAATTATTCATTACTTTTTGGTTTATTGTCTGTCTTTGAGGGTGGGGATGTTTATCTTTTCTGTTCACAAAGAATCCATTCTATCGATGAAGCATGGAATGCACTTGTTTTCTGTACTAGTCATCAGCTAAGTCAGGATTTCCAGAAAAGAAAGGATGGCTCATCAAACTCACTTCCCATAACAACTATATTTTCCCTTGGATTCAACTCCTACTCACATGTCTTTTGAATTCTTCAAAGTGGCCCTTTCATTAAAATAATCTTTCTCCATTGTTTACTAAAATTTTAAAGAAGCTATTCAGGGTAGCTTTATCATAAAAGAAGTCTCCTTTGAGATGTAGGTAATACAAAAGATTTTCTGTCATGTTTTCCTCTTGCTCTATCTTGTTTGTCTTTTCAATGTCCCACTTCACTCCTTTCCCAGGTGGAGGAGAAAATTCATCTGTGTGTTTCATCTTAACAGAAGGAAGAGGGATCAAGTGAGCCAACTTAGTCAAAAACCCAACGGGACTAAGAAGGAGAAATATGAAGACACGTGAAATTAGCTTGAATAGACTTAAAGCCAATCTCTAATGCCAGGCTCTTAAAAACAGAGGTTGTGACAACTGTTGTCACTGATTTCAGTATGTGCTCAAACCTGGGAATCATAGGTAGAAACACAAATATCGAGTTCTTATGCTACTCTGCCAATCGCAGTGATATTGGTGGAAGAACCAGAGGACTGAAAGCCAGAAACTGGCCATATTCTGATACATCCGCTAACTCTTGTGTAGGGATTGACCTGTCAATTAATCTCTAAAGTGGGGATAATGATAGACAGGTCATTCTATTTCTCAGAGTCGTAGGAAGATAAATGAGAAAATATTTGGGAAGGCACTTTGCTAAGTGCTCCATAAATATTGGAATCGTTTATTCCAGGATTAAAGGGATTTGTTTATTAGCTTACAAAACAAAGGCACTAAGATTCATTTGAATCTCCATGAAAAAATTCAACATTGTTCCATTTCCTCACACTGGGGAAGCAAATCTTTTTACGCTTATGTGTCCACATTCATCAACTGGGGAATCCAGCCCTCAGCCATCCTCCTTCCCACCAAGATTAAGGAACACAACAGTGGCAGCTGGAAAAACATGGAAGTATGAATAGGAAATAAGAATTTCAGCTTCTTAATATCTTAATCTCCCAATATTTTCCAGATCAGCAGGGTTTTTCTCATCACTGGTGTTGCCTATGTCTTATCAGTGGGAGCCCTAAAGGCCCCTGTGCTCTCTAGAAGTTCTGTCCTTGTTGCCAACAGTCCATCATTAGAGATTCTATTTATTTGCATTAAGACATTAATTTCTGCTCAATTCTCTTTGAATTGTCACATGGAAAAAAAGGGGAAAATGAGGTCCAGAATATGAGGTAATCTTGGAAAGGAAGAGACACTGGCTGTACAAAGGAAAGAATCACTTAAAAAAGGAAATGAGAAGATACCAGAGCCCAACTTTATCCCCTCTGGTATCACCTTGAGCAGTCCTGCAGAACAATGCCTTCTGCCCTACCCTGACTCTAAGTGTGGTGAAAGATGTTGAACAGCAGGACCTGAAGCACAAAGGTGAGTTCTTAGGTTTCTCTCTCTTACTTGCAAATTGAAGTCTAAACATAATTTTTGAGATGGAGATCAGTTTTGTCTTTAGAGTGTCTTGGTTCTAGGAAATTTCTCCCAACCAATGGCCTATGTGCATTTCTGCCAACATTTTAGTGCCATTTTTCCTCCTATGTGTGCCATCAAGAAGCCATTGAAGATTTTGGATCGCCCATTATTTGGCTCAGTTATGAAGCATGAGGTGAGTTATGAAGGCCTAGATGTCTACCAGGTACAAGCAGAAGAGTTACTTGGGGATTCAGCACAGTTCCTGGATAATCCTGATAATCTTGAGCTTGCATTGCTTATTGCAAGGGAAGCCTGGGGCATCTTGGTTATTGATTTTGGGATTCCAATGCAAGCCTCTTTGGTCATGAGTTTGTATTTTCGACCATGGATTTGTATGTTGACTTGGTTTATATGGGGCTTGTCACTCTAAGGTGCTGCTTTCTTTTTTAGTAGCATCTATTTTGGGATGAGGTTATGGGGAGTAAGGAGGAATGAGAAAGAATAAAGATGATTCATTGATGGTTGAGGCCAAAAAACAAGATGAGAATTTTAATATGAGATTAAGCAGTTTTTCAAGGACCCAACTTTTGTGCTTCTTTTGAGGGCAAGTCAATCAAACAGACATAAAGGTGATTCTCAGCCTTCTGCTCTCTGTGACTATGAAATGCTATTTAAAGCTCTTGAAGAGATGTAGGAAAAAAAAAAACAGTTTTGGATGTCAAAGAAGGAAATGAATGAAAACCAAAATTATGAAGCACCAAAGTAATCATTGCCATTATAAGAAAGTTAGCCAGGTGGGGGTACTTAGCTGGCTTAGTTCGTGGTAGAGCATGAAAGGATTTTGATCTCAGGACTGTGAGTCTAGAGTACTTAAAAATAAAATCTTAAAAAATATATAGAGAGAATTAGCCATGTGTATTACAAAGATCTACCATGATCCCAAGACAAAGCTTTAAGTGTTCTACATGGCAGATATTGGATAGTGATGCAGAACTGTCCAAAAGGGCTAAACCAGAAGTGATGGTAAATACTTATAATTAAAGGTGCATGGTGAGGGGCACCTGGGTGGCTCAGTCGGCTTAGCATCTGCCTTCGGTTCAGGTTATGATCTCAGGGTCTGGGATTGAGCCCCACATGGGGATCCCTGCTCAGTGGGAAGTCTGCTTCTCCCTCTGACCCTCCCCCCACTCATGTCCTCACTCTCTCTCTCAAATAAATAAAATCTTTAAAAAAAATCAAAGGTGTGTGGTAAGAGGTGAGAACGTGTCTAGAAATCTAAAGAAAACAGGCCTGAAGGCAAAACAAAATTGTGAGTTTGGAAGATAATCAACATTTTAAAAATGAATATAATCTTCCTTTCTTGCCTATTTGGCCAACTTCAAATTACACCAAGGGCTTTGCCTTTCACCACGTCAATAATGCACTTGATTACCTGTTTGAGTTTATTTGGAAGTAAGTGTACAGTATAGAAATTAAGAGCAAGGGTCCTGGTCAGACTGCCTATATTCAGCTTTGTCATTGACCAGCTGTGTGACCCTGGATATGTTAAAGGCTTCTCCAAACTCCCATTTCCTCATTTATAAAAAAGGTGCCACATAGTAAGCACTCAATAAAGTTTACATATTTATGACTGTAGGAAACACTACTGGTACCCAGCTCACATTTCCTTGACCAGTACATCCATTCTCCAGCTGTTTTGAGTGCTGATGCTAAAAGATCACAGCTAATTCCCTCCTTGAAGACTTGCTCTCATCAAGGGAGGAAGCTTGCTGAGGAAATTGCAACCCACTCAGCTCTCTGCTGTTGGCCACCAATGACTGACTGACTTAGATTACAAAAGGCTATAGGGTCCTTGTCCCCACCTCCTCCCCACCTCCCTCACTCCCCAGCTTGGAGCAGGTCAGAGTTTGACTTCTCTTGAGATCACATTCTTGCTCAGCTCTTACCCTTCTTATCCTGCTTCTCTCCCTCCCCTACAGAATATTTTTTTTCTTAAAAAGCACTTCCTCAGTAAATCACACGCACTTGAATGTCTGCTTCAGCCTTCTATTAATCTGACTTAAGATAAGAATCAAATTCTTTGATCTTAAGCTACATATATTTTCATATTTTAACAATTCTGAAATCAGGACACATCTCAACAATCACTGTTGGCGAAAATTGTCACTTTCTGCACACTGAAGTCAAAATTTGCAGAAAATCCTGAGATAACAATGGAGGATTCTTCTGCTGCATTGCCAGCATTCTTGATAACACAGAGGACCATACTTAGTAGAAAAACAGTCATCAGCGATTGAGTTGCAAAGTTGAAGAGCCAGACATAGAGTGACTGAAAGTTTTAAGAATATTTTAATCTACTTATTTTGCTTTTGTTTTCCTTTTTCAACTATTAATTGTGAAACAGTGATATGTAATAAGTTTTATCAAAATAATTCTAAAAGAGCTCTTTTAATAATTAAAAAAACCCTAAATGATGATTATGATAAAGGTGGCAATGCAGTGCAGTAAGAAATGGAAATGCTCTGAATCAACTGGATGTGCACGTGGGGTCATTGGGATGTCCACATTGTCCTACCTATCACCATACCCCAAATCAACAGCAGATAGATTGTAGATTTATTCACCTGGTAAATGTAAAAGACAAGACAATAAAGCTACTGAAAGATAACATAGGAGACTATCTTCATGCACTTGGGTTGGAGAAATATTTATTAAGCAGAACCTCAAAAGCTCTAATTGCAAAAAAAACCCATAAATACACTGGGCTACATTAAAATTAGGAACTTTTCTTGATCAAACACACAATTAAAGGAGTGACAAAACAAGTCACAAGGCAGGAGAAAATATTTACACTATGTATATTTGAAAGGGTTCTATTCCATATAGTAAAAGAACTACAAATCAATAATAAGAAGACAACCATTCCAATAGAAAAATGTGCAAAAGCATGAACAGACACATCACAAATGAGGATATTAAATGACCAATAAACATACAAAAGGGGCTTACCTTCATCAGTCATCAGGGATATGCAGATTAAAACCACAATCAGTAACACTACCTACCCACCAGAATGGCTGAAATAAAAAGACAAACAATATCAAGTTGAGAGGTGGTTGAGCAACTGGAATTCTTACACACACCCCTGGTGGGAATATAAATTGGGCAACTATTGTGGAGACAGTTTTGGCAAAATCTACTAATTATCTCCTCTGCCCCAGGAGATCTCCCTCTAGGTATGAACCCAACAGAAAGGCATATGTAATAAAAGTATAAGAATGTTTCTAGCAGCACTATATGTTAACACCCCCACATTGCCCATTTGTAATGCAATGGGCAATTATATTGTGGTTTATTCGTACATGGAATACTGTACACCATGAAAACAATTATATATATTAAAGATATTAAAACTCGATGCAGTAACACGGGTGAATGTTATCAACATAATATTGAACAAAGCCAGACTCCAAAGAGCACATAATGTATAACCCCATTTACATAGAACTCAGAAATAGACAAAATGTCATTATTTAATTGGCAGCATTTTTTCCTCTTTCTTAGCAGTATTGAAATAATGATGTATTGTCCAATTGATGGCATCTTGGTTGAGGTAAAACGTAGTATTACTATTATTTTTTGTAAATTTTTGTTATTTATTACTACTACTAGTCTAGTATGGGGATCTCCCTGACTCTGATCTGTCTCTTGCTCTCACTTTTCCAGCTCACGTTAAGTGTCAGTTGGCATCCCCAAATCTCTTCCCAACTTTTTGTTTCTTAGCTTAATGTGTATTTGTTCCCTGTTTCTTAGCTTGATGTGTATTCACCTGGAGTAAAAATTACTCTTCCTGGACTCACCTGCATCTAGGCGGGGCCAATGTGATTATGTTTTGGTCTTTATCAGAGGAAAGTATGTGGGATCGTGTGCAGGAAAGTGTTAACCGAGCAGGCCCGAATTGCTCAAATCTTGCACATGCCCCAGAAAGGTCTGTTCCATGACTGTCCCTTTGCTGGTTCCTGGGAATTGAGCTCTTGGAATGTTTTAACTGATAAGAGTCTTTAGCATGCTCAGGGCTTTGAATCACACTGTACCAGTTTGTGTAGATATTTTGTACAAGCAGTTACTTTCTTGGGGTCTGGAGCTCCAGGGGTCCAGTTAGTCACACAGGCACTGTAAGTTTGGGTGACTGACACCGGACTCCTAAACTCAGTCAAGTTTTCCTGACTGACAACACTTTGCAGGGATTGTCACAATTTGTTGCTAGAGAAATTAAGCGTGTCCTGGGTGACACCACTGGGAGAGACTCTCGAAGGTGTGCACTTGGTTTCTTCTGGACTGCACCCTTTGTCGAATTTGCTCTGTACCCTTCACCATAATAAGCTGTGACTGTGAGTATGATGACCTGTGAGTCCTTCCCAGTGCATCACCAAAACTATGGGTGGTCTTGGGACCCCTGGCACAGATAGTGTAATCTATGATGTCATTAATAAGAAAATATTCACTCTTCTCCCTCAACTTTCACGGGAAGAGTATACCTTCTTATCCAATTGATACTGAACTTGGCCATATGACTTGCCTTGGCCAATCACATGTGTGTCGAAGTGATTTTGTGCCATTCAGAGTTCAGACCTTAAAGACATTGCATGTTTCTATTTGACCACTTGGGAGTATTTGGCCAGCATGTTTCAGAAAGCTGGTGGCTGTATCAGCCTTGGCCATGGAATGAACACACATGAAGCAGACCAGAGTCCGGACAACAGCACAGCGCCAAGCCTGGGCAGACCTGCAATCTGAAGGTAACCTGAAGGGAACCGATACAGGCAGCCCTGGAAACCTCCTAGAGAACAGCCTGTGTGTGTGTCCTCTCTTCCCTGGCTGTTTTGTCTGGAAAACCAGATTTGATCCTAAACTCTAACCACTTCTGTGGGGTGTGAGGGCACTGGCCAGACCCTCAGGCTGACAGAGCCATGAGCTGGAAGGTACCTGGATCCCTAGTGACCCTGTGGAGCTGACATATTTCTAAGTTGTTGAGAGCACTGATAGGTTAGATTATCTGTCAGGTGCAGCTACATTTAATCCTAACTAATATAATCAGCAAACCCTTATCCATCGTAGACTCTCGGGGAGACCAGGCAAATGCAGAAAGCTCGGGTGAACTGCTTTTACTGCCTCCTGTTATGTTCTGGGCTATTATCAGAATACGAGTCTGTTACCAATTTTCATATTTACCCTCATCCTCTGCCTAAAAGAACTCAACTCGGGAGGAAGAACAAATGGGCTAAGGTTGACCTTTGGAATATTCCACTAGACAATTTCCTTTTTTTTTTTTTAATGTGTTTCTTTTTTTTTTTGCCTCCGAGCTCTTTCAAATGAAACCTGACTGAAAACCAATAAGTAAAATAAACATGGGCCAAAATGCTCTGAAAGAAGGAGGGTGACAAAGTGTGGCATTGCAAATCTTCCCTCGTCTAGCCCCGGGGCGGGGGTGGGGGGCGGGGGGTGGGGAGCTCTGCTGAATGGCTCTGGCTTCCTAAAGCACAGAGCTGTGTCCAGAGGTGGTGCTGCATCCCCTTTTCTGGATTCCCCCCGCTCTCCCCACGCAGCCCAGGGCCTTGCTGAGAACACTTTATTGAGTGTCACATTATTATTCTCTTCAGTGCTTTCTCTCTTCCATCTGGGGTGGAAGGGAGACAGTGAGGCAGACAATTACATTGCTGATGTGGGATTTTTAGAGGAAAATTGAGGGAAATTATAGGGACTACCCAGCTGTGGTGAAAACTCCTCACTCTCTTCCCACAGGACCCATTATTTTACAAACTGCGACTATTTAAAATGATTTACAGTCACTTGCCAACTTTACCATGCTGTTAGGGTCACTTGAATCTTACCTAGCTCTTAAAAAGAGTACAGATGGTGAAAGCGTGTTCACCCTCCAAACAGTGTGCATTTGATGACTCCTATTTAGCAAGTTGAAATCTACTACTCTATCAAGGTCAATCTTATCTCCCTAGTATTGCCTCTTCTATTTGATCTAATTTCCCCTCTCCTGGATCCTGTCTCCTGTATCAGCTTATTTGTGCCTTGGAAATTTCTTTCACTAGAGCATCTCTGGACTTCTGCCTGGTCAGTCCTCCTTTTCCAAAAACAAAGGAAACCCCTTGAGAATGTTATCCTTACCCTTTATTTAAAGATACTCTCTATGCAATTATATTCACTTTCTTCCTTTCTTCCTTGTATGTTTCGTCAAGAAAGAAAACTAAGAGAAGTGATAATTCTGTAAGATTGACCCAGATCCTCTTGGCTCAGTGAGCTCACAGCTTCCAGTTGAGTCTAGTGTCCTGGTTGCTTTATTAGCTTAGAATCTGGAAGTGTGATGGCCCAGATGAAAATCAACAACGAGGTGTCCGTTCAGTAGCTAATTACTGAAAGACAGCCTCTCCAAAGCGTGATGTAAGCTTTGGGGGCCTGACTTTAGGAGCGAACTACTATCTGGTTCACTTTGTATTTTCACTTCAGAGGCTGCTGTGCTATACAATTAACACGTAGGAAATGGAGAAGAAAGTGTTTTTCTGGAGAAAATGCTCAGGGGGCCTCCCGGTAGTTTAGAGTGCAGCACAGGAAATGTCTTTAGTGTGAAAAAAAAAAAAAAAAAGAAAAAATGGATAAGGGATAAAATGAGTCACTTTCAAGATGTACATTTAAGAACTGGAGAGCAATGGGCTATTTTGAGCCGAGGAAAAATAGGTAATTTTGCCATTTAGCATTTTTTTTTTGAAAAAGAACTTGTAAGATTCTACCTGGATACTTAAAAAAAAATACAGCATTTCAGTATATTAGGTTTTAATTTTGTTTTACATTATGGAAGTAACTCATGCTTGCTGTAAAATAATGTCAAATGGCAGAGAAGGATATTGCATTGTTCAGGATAGGCTAGGCTATGTTGCATGTGGCAGGCAGTCCTAGAGATGGCTCCAGTCAGCTGCCTCCTGGTACTCACAATCTTGAAATTCTCATTCCTTTGAGTGTGGGCTAGATTGAGTGACTTACTTCTAACAACGGAGTAAGGCAGGGGCTGCCTGGGTGGCTCAGTCGTTAAGCGTCTGCCTTCGGTTCAGGTCATGATCCCAGGGTCCTGGGATCCAGCCCCGCATCGGGCTCCCTGCTCCTCGGGAAGCCTGCTTCTCCCTCTCCCACTCCCCCTGCTTGTGTTCCCTCTCTGCTGTGTCTCTCTCTGTCAAATAAATAAATCAAATGTTTAAAAAAAAAACAAACAGAGTAAGGCAGAATGATGGGATGTCACTTCCGAGGTTAGGTTATAGGAAGACCGAGCCTTCCACCTTGGAGTCTCTGTCTCTGCCTCTCTCCCTTAAATCTTTCCCTCTGGGAAAGCAAGCTGCCCTACCTTGAGCAAACCTACAGAGTGTTCCCTGATGTGTCTGGCCAACAGCCACATGAGTGAGCATGTGAGCAGATTCTCCAGCCCTGGTAGAGCCTTGAAATGTCCACAGCCTTGGCCAACACCTTGATCAAAGCCTGGTGAAGTGTCCTCAGTCAGAATGGCTCCTGAGATCCTGACCAGTAAAATAATAAATGTTTGTTGCTTTTAGTTGCTAAGCTTGTGAGGTAATTTGTTATGTCTAATAGATAACTAATACACTATATTAATTAACTCCCAAATCTCAGTGGCTTTACCCAATAAGTACCCCCACCTACAACACACACAGAGACACTCATGCTACATTTTTAGTTCAAGTTAAGGGGCTCCTGGGAAACTGTCCTACTTGGGTAACATAGCAATCTAGGCTGCTTCCATTTTGTGGTAGGGAGATTGCTTGGAGGACGCACAACTTTAAGTACCCCAGACAGAAAGTGATGAATGCTACTTCAGCTCACATTTCAAGGGCAGAAACCAGTCACATGATTTCACCCAACTGCATGGGAAAATGGAGGATCATATGGATAGTCAATGAGAATTATGTGTTTCTGCCACATGTGTAACATAAAAAGTGAAAATCTATTTTTCTCCTCCCATCACACATTCCATGTTTAACGACTTGAATTGTGCTCTTTCAGATAGACACACTTATTGCACAAGCACACGGACTTATGTATATATACATATATGTGTATATATGTATATAGATATATATAAATAGGATCATACATATGTATATATGTAAATAGGATCAGATTTCTACATTGAGGTTTATCTCATTCTTGGTAACATCTGCTTGGTATTTTATGGTAGGGATGTATCATCATTCATTTAATTGTTTCTCTATTAATGAGGACTAACTTAATAATTTCTATGGCTAATGAAGTGTCTTAATAGATTTTCACCTATTATTTCCCTAACTTGTCCATATGACATCATGTACATATATCGACACCAGTCTACAGAGAGAACAAATCTTTTCCCCATCAGCCCCTGCCTCACCCCACTCTTGCTTGCTTCTTAAATAAAGGGCATCACCATATTTGCCCCCATTTTTAGAGGCAGTAAGAGATGTTAGGGAGTTGTTAAAGTATTCAACTTCACTACCCATCATTCTGATATGAATATAAAAGAAAAGGACAGAAGAGAACTAGCATCTACGTGCACAGGGTGCTTAGACACTGAGCTATCCATTTATATATCGATTTCACTAAAACCTCATAGTACGCGATGAAATATGTAATTATTTAGCTCCCATGGTGAAATCCTACTCATGGACTTTAAGTACATCCCGGCTTCAACGCCCACCGTGTATACTCACCATGTAATTTCTTTTTTTTTCCTTTTTTTTCTAGAAAGCAGATAGAGTTAACAGGCTGTGATGATCGCTGCTTTTCTTAGTGAAGATACTATAAAGATCTCTGTGCCCTTTCCCAGAAGATAGACCATGTGTAGTATAAAAGAGAAAAGAATATGCAGTGTTTGTTAATTTTCTGGGATAGTGTATGCTATAAGTACGCTAGTTTCTTTCCACATCTCTATTAAAGAGGAGAACAAAAAATAAATGCATCCCAAATGATGAGAGAGAGGCAAGACTGGCTGTCTCTGCTGGTCCACCGTTTCCACTCGGGGATCTATTCAAGACCAGAACATTCTCTGCCTTCAAATCGGTTGCCACATCACGTCTAAGCTGTCTGAGGGTTGGTTGCAAGCAAACTCTTCTGGGTCCTTCTTTCTGACCAAGTGAACTGTTCCAGTTGAGAGGCTTGGGACTGCTAGACAGCAAAGTATTCCAACTTTGGCAGAGAGATGGGAACAGGGAGGGTAATATCTGAATTTTTATAGCATTTTCTTGGATGAGAAATAAAGAAAGAGAAAATTTTCTTGACTGATTTCTGGCTCCTGGAGTCCTACAACTTCCTTCTCTCTGTGCCAAAGATATAAAGTAAGGCTCAGTCTGGACAGAGTACCATCTCCAATCCAGGCAGGCACTAAGATATTATTACCATTTCAATATTGCTGATGAGCCAACAGAGGCTCTGAGAGATTAAGGAACTTGACCCCAAGATCTGAGGAACCACACAGACCTCAGGACACACGGTCTACCTGTTTGGATGAAAGCAAGGGATCTCTTGGGACTACTTCACATTTAAAATATACTCTCTAAACAGAGCTGAGGCCAAATGATACGCATCTGGAAGAGCCTTCCTTCCATCCCAACACCTTGAACGCTTTCTCTGGACAACCTAAAAATCAATTCTTCCTCTACAGCCCTTCAGCTGACAAAGAGTTTGCGGAGTGCTGGGGAGAGCATTCTGCTGAATAATTTGTTTGCACCGGGTCTTTCTGCAAATAGAGGTGGTAGACAATAAAGTTTCTGTCAGACAGGTATTCTAATGACATTTATTTTCTACAGATCTGCCGGCTCCTGGCCATTGTATGAAACCAGGAAAGGGGAGGTGAAGCTGCTCTGCAAACTGATGGGAAATGGCGAATCCACGAATCCACGTTTAGATAGGAAGGCTGTGCCGATTAGGTGACATTCGTGAAGAGCTTGCCTTTTCTTCTATTAAATTAGATCATCCCTCCCAGAATTATTGTCTTTTACTGGAAGATGTGTGTGTGTTCTGACAGTCCATTCACTCACTCATTCATTCATTTATTCACTTAATAAATATTTACTGAGGGCCGACTGTGCCTCAAACACTGATGTAGTTGTTGGGAATAAAGTAGTGCACTAAAAAGACCAAAATTCTTACCTTCATAAAGTTGGGTTTTTTTTTTTTTTTTCATTCTTGTGGGGGAAGAGAAGCAAAGCAGTATTAACACCAGTGGTGTGTCAGATTACAAAGCAGAGAAGGGCAAAGGTGAGTGTGGGGTAGGGGAGGATGCAAGTTTAAATAGAAGAGGGAGGAGGTGACGTTTGTGAGAGTGGGGCGTTCCAGTAGGGGGAGCAGCAGAGGCAAAGGGCGCCAGGAAAGGCAGCGTGGGCTGGAGAGGTTGGAGTCCGGAGTAGAAGAGAGAGAGAGAGAGAGAGAAGGCCCAGCAGATAGGGGAGGGCCAGGATGGGCAGTGCCTCCCAGCATGCTAGCAGGACTGCGGTTTTGATTCTGAGTGGGATGGAACCATTGCAGGGATCCCAGCAGAGAATGTATAAGATCTGACTTATTTGTAATGGGATCACTCTGGCTGATCTGGTGAAGATCAGCTGTGGGGAGGCCATTTGGAAACGTTTGCAATAATCTAGGGGAACGCTGAGGAGAGCTTGATTCAGATTAATATGGTGGAGGGAGCAAGACCTGATTTGATTCTGGATATATGTCCTGATCTATGGAATGTGGGATGTGAGAGAGGGGAGTCACAGAGGACACCTACATTTTTGGTCTGAACAATCAGGAGGATGGAGTACACTATTGGGGCAATAGTGTAGGAGTTCAGTTTTAAACATGCTAAATTTGAGATGCCAACTAGATATTTAAATGACAATCTATGGGTGTATCCCTAGCTTCTACCCACTAGGTGCCAACAGCCTCCCCCACCCCAGTGGTGGCAACCAAAAACATCTTCAGACATTGCCAGATATCCCCTTCGAGGGGCCAAATGTCCCTGGTTGAGAACCACTGGTGGAGGGTCTCCACTCTTATTTGCTCATATTTTGGCCTGCATTTTCTATGTTCCCTCCAGTGTCCAGGAAAGAAAGCAAGGGACAGGCCTCTGGGGGTTCTCCTCTGATTTCGTGTCTATTAGCTAAATGAATAGCAGGTGTAGGCAGCTGTTAAACCTCCGGGGAAAATGTTATACACCTGGATTTGATTGGCTTGTTCTCTGTTCACAGTGAGCAAGTCAAGAAGCTGATGGATATTTCCTGGTAGAAAAACATCCTACCACTAGTCGATCAAAAAGCATTTAATGAATACCTATCTTAAATTCGCTTAGCACAAATGTGACATTTCCCACAACCCCAGATGAGGCATTTCCGTACACTAGTGTAGAGGCACTAATTTGGAATTTAATATTAAGTATCTTACATCTTTTTTATCTCTCCGATCTTTCCACCCCCTGGATAGGCTTGGATTGCTTTGGAAAGCCTGGTGTGTCGCTGGGATTTTGTGTGTTTCAGTATATTCTATTGGAATGTTTTCTTTCAGACATTTATGTCTGCCAAGTTGGTGACATTTCTATCATGATGCGTGTCTCTACAAGTTACCAAATGCTTTCAGTTAAGCTGGAGCTAAATTTCTGCATTGACTAATTCAGCTTTATACACCAAATCCCACTGGGGTTGTGCTCAGCAAGCGGACTCAGTCAGGAGTGGCTGCTGGGAGGGGAGGGAGATATCTGGAACGAAAGACACACAGACTTTTACCAGTTTGTTGTCCGATTTAAATTCACCAGGACAAGCTAATCCTAACTCAGGGCATGTTAAGATTTTGTGAGAGAATTGCTGCTCAGTCTTCCACTTGTGATTTATTAGTAAGTGATCTCCTGGAGGGTGAAAGGACCAGGATACCATTTGGTAGGCGACTTGAAACACTTCTGAATCTTCTCCCGTATTCCATTTTCTGGCTTTCTTTCTAAATTATCTCCCTATAAGAAGGTTTTCCTTATAGTCACCATTTGAATTATGCAGGATACTGCTTCATTTATCATATGCTTCTATATTATTACAGAGTCATGAGGCTCTGATAAAGCTTTAAATAGCAGCTCTAGAGAATTTTCTTTAAAGGGGTGCCATTTGGTAATAGCAGTTTTTTTAGGAGTGGCCACTGTCCCAGCTATGTCTACATCCTTTCTCTAGTGTCTGCCTGCCATGATGAAGTCTGATAAAACTACCCACTTTCCCAGCCTCCCTTGATACTAGACCTTTTTCAGGCTGATGAAATGGTAAAAGAAGTGTACAGGCATGGAAGGGTTCCTGGGAAGGAATTATCCACATTGACAGTAAGAGAGTGGTATATAAGGACAGTGCTTTCTAATGACCCCGATTACCCAGCTGCTTCCTGCCTTTAACTAAAGCCTTGTGGGATGACTACAGCTGTGGCAGCCATCCTGTGACCATGAGGGAAAGGTCTCTCCTCCAGAGAATTGCAGAGATGGTGGATCCAGCACTTTGACATAATTGGAAACCCAGCTAAAAGGAGCTTAAACCATAAGGATATTTATTATTTCCTTAGTGATGGGTGTTTCTGGTGGTGTTTTGATAATCTACAGCTAAAAGCCATTCAACTGTAACTAAAATTCAATAACCAAAGTTCACACTCATTAACAGAGCTAGTGCATGAGTCTAGGAATGCTCTCTAGCAGAACTCTGTTCCTTTATGCCTCGCTAACTCTGTATATGTAGTTTATAAAGTTGAAGAAATGCAAAATACTTCTACAGCTGAACAATAAGATGTGTGGATAATAGTCTAGGAAGAGACATAATTTCAAATTATGCTTAGTCTATAAGAATCTCTACAATTGACCAAATCTGGTAAATAAGACAGCAAAAGTAAGGCTGACAGTAAGTTCTAAAGATGAAAATATCTATATAACATTTAAGTCTGGGTTAAGGCGAGCTATGCAGAGGCTCTGAAATCCCATACTCTGTGATTTAAATGAACTATTAGCAATTTTATTTGTCCCCAGCCCTTTCACACTTGAGTCTCCTTTGGATTCTTTGCCACGTTGAAGTCAAGCTGTGAGTGAGTGCATTCTCTTATTATCTACAAAAGAAACAGTAAACCGGAAGCAGCTCCCCAGTGCTCTGAGCCAGATGCATCCTCTTCCCTTTGGCTTTCTATGTCAAGTCTAGCAGTCCTGAAAAAGGAAGCCTCTCTCTCACATTCTGAGCATTCCTGAAAGGACTTGGCCTTTTGTTCACCATTGCCCCTAAGTCAAGGGCAAACGTTCAGTCACTAAAAGGTCCAGGTGTGCAAAGGCATTTTGAATATAACTCTTTAAGATACAGAACCTTGTAGGATCTGGAAATCAAAATTACACTTGGAGTGGCAGCTTGTAGGCAGTACGATTCATGTCAATGTAATTTTAAAGAGCTGAGATCCTAAGCTGTCTGAATCAGCCTTTGAAACAAAAAAACGAGCTCAGTATGCCGTGGCTGGGCTAGCTACTCCAGCGATCACAAGATGCTCAACTATGCTAACTCTGAGAGGGGCAATGCACTGTGACATGTTCGAAGGGAGAATTGAATTCCACGAGACAAGAAAGCCATTGATACAGGCTTTTTCGTGCAAGTTGATTAATAAACTTCTCAAAGGATTATACTAGCATCAACTGCTTTCTCTAGAATAATGTACAACAGGAGGTTGAAAACTTCTCGGCGGACAGCCGGCAGCAGAATTTTTCACTGGAAGGGAGCTGGCTCTGGCAGGCAGAGCCCTCCACGAAGTCTCTCAGGGACGAAGCTGAAAGCTGGAGGGCTTGCATGTTGACTGGTCCTGCAGAGGCCCAGAAGGAAATGGCGAACTGCTCCCCGTGGGGCATTTCTGTGCTGTTGCAGAAGAGTATGAGAGGAAGGGGGAGATGAGGGAGAGGCAGGAGGACTTGGTGGGAGGCGGTGGAAATACAGGGCATTAGGTGGTCCTTGAAGCGTTCCACATGGCTGGGGCGCCGGAAGGGCTTCCAAGGACAAGGGTGTCTTGTTGAACTTAATGTTCTTTATGTTGTAAACTCTTCTTTGGACTCCCTCTAAGTCTTCAGTGCAATCTACTGAACACCAAATCTATCCGCTGTGAGTGGATGCTTTCTGTGGAATTTGAGGAGGGGGCTGCATTTTAGGTCTGGATCTGCGCAGTGCTGACAGAGATGACATTCATGGGATGGCAAGGTGGCTCGCAGCCTGAAGAAGGGATGGGAGCCAGAGGGGAACAGAAGAATTTAAAACACCCTTCCCCCCAGCCCCATTTTGTTGGAAATGTTTGGGAATCATGGAAAGGGTTTGCGGATTTGTGTAATACCATCTTGTTCCTTGCCTCAGGACTTGTGAGTCCCTCCCAGGTGGGGAGCTGGGCATCATCCTCAGGCTCTTTTGTGTGCCCGAGGCCTGGGCTGGTGCTGTTTGCTGCTCCAGGGGCACCCCCTTCTCTGTTCTGCTCTCTGACCCGGGAGGCTGGCCGTGTGGACCTGGCTTCTGGTTGACTCTGGCTCATGGGGAGCCCCATGCAGAGTCTCTGCAAGAGGTTAGAAGAAGGGAGTAGAGTGAAGGCAGGGTTCCTATTCCCTGACCTCCTCCCTGTGAGGTCACTTTGGGTTAACTTTGGCCCTGTTCTAAGATCACTGCTTTCTCTTAAGGGGACTGTCTTTCTTTTCAGGTTTTAATCACCATTCCCTTCCTTCTAGGTAGGGTGATCAATTTTCCTGGTTTGCTGGAACTGAGGCTATTCCCAGGACATGGGATTTTGAGTTCTAAAACCAAGACAGTCCGGGGCAAATGGGGACGAGTCACTCTAGCCCGAGGAATGGTTAACCACTCCCGTGCTAGTTCTAGCTTCAGGTGACTGAGCTATCTCTGTCCTACGCCTGCCCCCATTCTCAGTCCTTTGGTAAAACAAACAAACACACCATCCTGGAATGATCTCATTCAGGCATGTTGTCTCTTTCCTGTTGGGTCCTGAGTGACACGCTACTTGACCATGAACCCTCATGATCATGTTCTCTCTCAGCTGTGGTTTCCTCAACTGCCAAATGAGAGAGTTACACTAGAACATTCCCTTACAGGTTTCCAGCTCCAGCATCACAAAGTGATTGAAAAGAACATCATGATTTTTATCTCTTAACATTTTGTAACTGTCTCCCTTATTCCCGTTGTCATTTTCCAGTAATTCTGGCTAAAGAATTCTTGAGGACTTCCCATTGCCAGGCCTCGGCTGTGCCTGGGGAAACTGAGATGCAGGGTACATAGTTCTGGTCCTGGACAGGGTCATGTCTGGTTTAGGGGGAGGGAAGGAGAGAGAGGCCGGACAGCATATTATTTCAGCATGGAGGGCTATGTGCTAAACGAGATTTATATATGGTGTCCAAGAAGCCCAAGGAGGGGTATCCAATGAAATCTGGAAGGCTTTTTGGAGGAAGGAACACCTGAACTGAATTTTAAATGATGTGCCAAGTAAAGGGGAAAGAGGACAGGAAAAGGGCAGGTGGAACATTCCTGAGCATAAGCAGAGCCTGGAGGGGGCCAAGGACATGAACTATGGGGCATATATGGGAAGACTTCGAGGTAGGGTAACATTAGCTGTTCAGTTTTGGTGGAACCTAAGATGTGAGGCAGGAGATGAGTCTGGAGAAGGAGATGAGGCTGCCATATATTGGGTCTGGCAGACTGCTTCAGGAGGGGGCCCTTTATCTTGTGGAGAACAGAAACCCACTAAATAATGGGTTGTTCCGCCATTGAGTGGGGTGACCTAATATTTAAATATCCAGTTTCTGAAAGTAAAACATAAAGAGTAGCTCCGGACCAACAACAAAAAATAATTTGTGTTCAGCAAATTTTCTGAAGTCTTGCTCGTGTAATGGAACTTCAGATCTGTGTTTTTAGCTATATGAAATGATTAATTGATTCTGCTATTAGGAAAATTAGGAAAATCAAACTCCACCTCAAAGCTTTCTCTGAAGGAAAAATAGCAGACAATGGCTTGATAGGTTTACCTTGACAGTCTTCATTCATTTACTTAAATGTTCATTTCACTTCACTTAAATTTTGAGGTTTTGAGGACAAAAACCATGTCTTAATATATTTCTTTAAGATTTTATTTATTTATGTGAGAGAGAGAGCATGAGAGGGAGGAGGGTCAGAGGAAGAAGCAGACTCCCTGCTGAGTAGGGAGCCAGATGTGGGACTCGATCCTGGGACTCCAGGATCATGACCTGAGCTGAAGGCAGTCGCTTAACCATCCAAGCCACCCAGGCGCCCACTGTCTTAATATTGCATCACCAGCAATTAAGACATTGTTTGGGACATAGAGGGAGTCAATAAATGTCTGTCCCATGGAAAAAAAAAAACACACTTTCCTGAGTGTCCACCAAGCAGTAAGTACGAGCTGCACTAAGACCAAGAAATAGAGTAACAAAATACAAAGTTTCTGTCCCCAATACATTAAAGGTCACACGTGGACCTTGAATTAAACAAACTAAATGTAAAAGGACATTTTGATTCTTTTAGAGAAATTAGAATTTGGAGTGAAAAGAGGGATTGAAATGAAAACAGATGAAAAGAGATTATTATTTTGTTAGGTGTAATAACAGTGTTGTGATTATGTGACAAAATATCTTTTTTTTAAAAATGTAATGTTAAGATTGGAAGTATTTAAGGGTGAAACAATGTCAGGCACTTACATTAAAATATTATCTCTATGCCTTAAAAAGTTTGTTTAAAAACAAAAAAAATTGGGGCGCCTGGATGCCTCGGTTAAGCAACTGCCTTGGGCTCAGGTCATGATCCCAAGGTCCCGGGATTGAGCCCCGCAGCGGGCTCCCTTCTCAGCGGGGATTCTGCTTCTCCCTCTGTCCCTACCCGCTCTTGTGCCCTTTTCTCTCTCAAATAAACAAAATAAAATCTTAAAAAATAATAATAATAAAAACAAAAAAATTTAAAAGTTACCACCAAAACAATAAAGAAAGAAAAAAGGAGGGAAAGTAGGGAGGAAGGAAGGAGGCAGAGAAGGAGGAAGTTAGCTAGTTTCAGTTGGGAGAAGCTTCTAGACTGGAAAACACAACATTCCCAAGGTTACACATACTAGGGAGTAAATTTGCTTCGCGACGGGCATGAATTAAAAGCATAATCATGGGTGCCTGGGTGGCTCAGTCAGTTAAGCAACTGCCTTCAGCTCAGGTCATGCTCCCAGGGTCCTGGGATCGAGCCCCACGTTGGGCTCCCTGCTCAGTGGGTAGTCTGCTTCTTCCTCTCCCTCTGCCTGCCACTCTCCCTGCTTGTGTTCTCTCTCTCTGTCAAATAAATAAATAAAATCTTAAAAAAAAAAAAAGCATAATTACAGTGTGGGTAGAAACCAGGAAGAAGGAACTGGGGAGGAGTAAATTTTGAGTGAGGTTTCTTAGGCTCATGACAAAAGCCCATCTCAAATTGAAGTTACCTCTTACTTTCCTATTCTCTACATTAGTAGAACAATGTTTCTCGCTTCCTTTCCAAGTCTAGTATCATTTAGAAGAAATAAAACAGAGCAAGACACTACCTTGTGACAACTTGGCCCTCAATGATCCTGGTTGTTGCCGATAAATGATGCTCATTACAGGCTAATTTATGACCTTGGCTATTGATAATCATAGTATTCTTTCTTTCTTTCTTTCACTAATTCATTAAAATCTTACTGAGTGTTTACTGTCGTGAGTGATGTATTAGACAGGGAAGCAGAAAATATGGTAAAGTTCCTGCTTAGGATGATGCTTACATGTTAGCAGACACTTGGGGAATAGGGTCACTACAAAGACCTTACTTGTATGTGATTGTTTTTCTTGGCTTTGATCTTGGCAACAATCTGGTGAGATTAGCCACTGTTTAAAACAACCTTCCTTCTGGGGTGCCCAGAAGGGGCTCAGCCTGTTAATCGTCCGACTCCTGATTTCGGCTCAGGTCATGATCTCAGGGTCGTGGGGTGAGCGCCCAGTTGAGTCCTGAGTGGAGTCCCATGCAGGGCTCCGAGCTCAGCACGGAGTCTGCTTGTCCGTCTCCCTCTGCTCCTTCCCCCACTTGCTCTTGCTCTCTCTCGCTCTCTCTAAAATAAATAAATAAAATCTTTAAAACAAACAAACAAAACCTTCCTTTTAAACCTAAGGTTCAGACTGTCCAGTGACTTGGTCACTGTTATGTCACTCATAAATGGCAGCCATGTGATTGGAGCATGGATATTCTCACCTGGAGTCCAGCATGGCCCCGGGCATACGACAGTCTGCTCTTCATTGTGTCGCTTCTGTTAACCTGAAGGGGATGCAGGTGTGATGCGCGTACCTTGCCCAACAATGAACGTCTGGAATGAAGGAAGCAGTGACAGCTCTTTGGACATAAGCAAGGGTTCTACTTAGAGCCAGTCTGGGGTGCGGATCTGAGGGTGGCTCTGTTAAGTACAAGCACACTGTGACACTTCAGGGGAGATTTTCTGTTACCAGCTAATTATCACTTAAATTTGTCAAGAAGGGAAAAAGCGCCTCTCACATTTTATTTTAAAATACGAAAACCTTTGGAAAATATGAAAAAGTTTGAGGATGATTTGCTCCTCTTCTCTCTCCACAGGCAGCCCCAGTCAGACCTGAAACAAGGAGTGACAGGAGGGCTGTCAGCGTGGTGCCCCTAGGGTGCTCCGTGGCGGGCAGGGGCGGGGGGGGGGGGGGGGGTGCGGCAAATCCCTGGCCATGATGCAAACCACACAGACCAGAGCCTGGGAAGGGAACAGAGAGGATGGAAATGAAAGATGGATCTCAAAGCAATTAACTAGAGATGATTTACACCCAGAAGGGTTGCTGAAGCAGAGAGAATGAAGCCAGACTCAGAAGACCCCATAAAATATGATTCCATTTATATGAAATATCCAGAACAGACAAATCCCTAGAGATAGATACAAAACAGACTACTGGTTGCCAGGGGCTGGGAAGGCAGGGAGGGAGGAGAAGGAGGGACTGCTTAATGGGTACAGATTTCCTTTTAGGGTAATGAAAATGTTCTGGAACTAGGCAGTGGTGATGTTGCACAGCATTGTGAACGGACTAAATGTCACCATTTTTATGTTAGGTGTATTTTACCACAAGAAAAAAAACACATACACATATACACACACTTTAAAAAAATCATCTTACTGGTTGGCTAATACCAACTTCAATATCTAAGGTACTTTTGCAACATAGCTGATGGATGGTCATCCAGATTGTACCACAATATCCTCACTGAGAAGAAAATTGTTCAACAGGAAGCGTATTTCATTTTTAGGAAGCCCCGATTATTAGAAAACTCACTGTTGGGGCGCCTGGATGGCTCAGTCGTTAAGCGTCTGCCTTCGGCTCAGGTCGTGATCCCAGGGTCCTGGGATAGAGCCCCGCATCGGGCTCCCTGCTCGGCGGGAAGCCTGCTTCTCCCTCTCCCACTCCCCCTGCTTGTGTTCCCTCTCTCGCTGTGTCTCTCTCTGTCAAATAAATAAAAAAAAAAAAAAAGAAAGAAAAGAAAACTCACTGTTAAAGTGAATTAATATCGATATTCTTGAAAGAGAGGGAGAAGGGGGGGCGGGTTGCTGAGTGATCAGGATGAAATTCAGACTATTTCCCACATTTATAAGTATGCTCTAGTCTGAAGTGGGGTTCCTACATTTTCCTGAGCATGTGAAACTAAAGGGCTTGTGTGGAATTCAGGAGTTATGTCTGGGATTATTCCAGAACTTGGAATCATAAATGATTAGTGAGCACTGCAATAGAGGGACAGGAATCTACAAAAATTTTCCAAATTTTCTATTTGAAGAAATACACTACTATGCTCATTTTAAAATGAAAGAATCTTGGGGGGGGGGCAATGCACGAGAAAAACCACATTACCAGTAATGTTCTGTGCTTTATGAATAGATACACGATCAAATGTCTTCTTAAAATGAAGATCCCAAGGGCTTGGATTTATAGAATATTCTGCATCCACTTTTCCAAAAACATGTCTACGGCGTAAATCCAAGTACACATGTGCGTTTCCCTTTATTTATATGCTATAACCTAAATAGTCCATATGCATACATAGTTTGATATTAGGAGACATTAATAGTTCAGAAATTCTTTTGCATTCCGGTTTAGTTAATAGTGAGAAAGATCAACAAAAACAAGTAAGTGGTTTCCTGTGAGCCGGGCTCATGGAGTTCTGGTGGAAAAAGGCAGTAACAGCTGCTTCTGACTTCTGAGCCCCTGATTCACGTGGGGCTCGGTTCCCCAGTCCCTCATCTTTGTGCACCAGCTCCCTTTTTTGCTTCTCACTGCTCATCTGGAGTGCCATGAGTAATTAGGATTCCCTTCTACTGGGGTGTTGAAGAGCTTTGTGGTGGCACGAAGAAAAATGCGAATTTTGTCCCTGGGAACTAGCAGTGTTTTGTTTTCAAAGCTCCCCTTTTAGATGGTTCCCAGCAAAGGAACGTACTTACCTTTTATCATCAGTGTAGCGGAAAAATACTCGCCTGAGGATGTGGGCTGCTGAGAGCTGTCGGAGCCTGCCTACCTTTAGTATTTAGTGACGACTTTGGAAGCCTTCTGCAACCCATACTCGGATCTGACTCAATGTGGGGAGAAGACAGAAATACCCGAGGAATTGAGGAGAAACAGGAGAGCAGCAAGGGAGAAGCCCAGAGGAAAGGAACCTTTGTTTTAGACCTCGGGAGGAGACAGAAGCAGGTTAAGTCACAAAGGACATGAAAAACATATATCTCTCCCAGAAAGTGGTGAGCGCAGGGTAAAGAAAGACCCACGCAGAGCTCCTATTCATTGGCGCTTTGAGGCCTATGATTTTCTCTAAGTGTGGGAGGGGCAGGTAGTTTGAGATGAAGGAGTGGCCCAGAACACACTGTCAGGGTGAAAACTTTGCTTCTCCCTCCCTCCCTTCCTGTGGATTCATTAGGCAGGCGGGCAAATCGGTGTGCAAAGAATAGATTTGCTGGAATAACAGCTGGGTAAATGGCACATTATGCAATTTCGCAGGCACACACTGATCTGCAGTGGCACAGAAATGAAATTATATGAGGCAAAGGGCTCTGCCGTGCTAGCTTTGGGCTGAGCCCTCCCCCTGCCCCTTTGCTCAGGGACGGGTTTTTATTTGTAGTCTGTCTTGCAGCCTGCAGGTCTGCGCTGCACTGTCCCTAGCACAGAGGTGGTGTTTACTCACCCGTGTGAGGAGGACGTTTTAACTCTCCGTCTCCCCCCTCCAGCGTGCAGTATTGATTTTCTGCTGTGAGGAGGCAGAAAGACCTTTCTTCAAAGTACTTTTGGAGGCAGGCCTGGCTGTGGACCGAGCTTTGTGAGCAAGGACCTGCATTTCGGGGAATGCAGAATCTCTTTCTAAGTCGCAAATTGTGTTTGTGCTATTTACTAGTCCCAACAAGTTCGTGTTTTACTGGTAGTTGTTCAAAAAAGATCCAACAGACTGAAGCTTCTTCCTCACTTGATTAGTCTAAGCCAGTCTGGATAATTGGCCTGGTTAGTTAATACTTATGTCCGTTGTGCCGTTTGCGTGGACGTATTTTGAAGGTGGTGCCGGTTCAAAAATGCAGAAATAATTGCTCTATGAAACTGGGCATAAGGGATATTCCATGGGATGACACCTTGCATATGCAAATGCTCTCCTTTTAAAATGTGATTTGCAAAAATAAGGAGTATTTGAAAATTCTCTGATCTGGAATTTTTTTTTACAGGTGCTTGTGAGAGCTCTGGTCCTGGCTTACAGACATGAAGCACTTACCAGGAGCATCTCGGAAAGGAAACTAAAAAAGTTAACAGAGCTATCCCTTGCTCTAAAAAAATCCCAATACACAGTATGTTGAATCTGTAGTCTTGATAGGGCAGAGAATTAGTCTTTTATTACTTTGAAATTAAGTGCTCAGGTTCAATGGCTCCCCATTGCTTAACAAATTAAGTACAGGGTCCTTTGCCTGGTTTCAAAAGGCCTTGAACCACATACATCCAACAACTATATGCCGAGTGTGAGATTGCAACGTGTTTTTATTAAATATAAATACCATAAAATACAGTAGGAGAAATTCCTGAGGTCTGGAGTGGGAGGAAAAAACAGAATGCCTGGACCACAGGAGAACTGATTCGTCGATCGATTGATCCATTCCAGATATGTTTCCTGAGAAATAACTGATGGAGATGCATGGTGAATGGTACTCAAAACAAAGCAAAAAAATGGCATTAATGAGTTATTGGTAGCTAGGTGAACACATTAATTTAGTATTATTAATACTATTAATAATTAATAATTAAAATTATTATTTATACATCACAGCATATAATAATAATTGTTAATTTATTAATTCCACAAAGGATCAACTTTGTGGTGCCTTTCAGTTATGCAGATGTAAGGCAAATTTGGATAGGGACCAAGGAGGTCTCTTGGAGGAGGGGAACAGAGAGATACCTTTGCGTTTGAGGTTTGGTGATCTATAGTATGTCAGGTGGATTGAAGTGACCATGATTGAGGATGGCTGTTTATAAATGAAGTCCTCAAGAAGAAATTGACTTTAAGGAGGAGGGCAGTCTGGAGTGGTGGCCAAGGCCAGCATCATCATTAGAAATAGACCCAGGGCATCAGGGTATGGCTGATGCTAGAACACCTCTTGGCCAAGGAGGAGTGCATGTGTGTGTGTGTAAACGTAAAAAGCTCAGTACACAACAGGTGATAGCTTTGGAAGCCCAGGCTGATGTCAGTGTGCTGTGAGCTCCACTGGGTATGAGGAAGAG
This sequence comes from Neomonachus schauinslandi, assembly GCF_002201575.2. NCBI lineage: Eukaryota > Metazoa > Chordata > Mammalia > Carnivora > Phocidae > Neomonachus > Neomonachus schauinslandi. Next base: position 155,365,109 of record NC_058406.1, read on the forward strand.
ATGCTGCTCCAGATCTTCCCTGCACCCAAGGAAATACCATCATAGTAGTGAGTTCCTTGTCACCAGAACATGATCAGGAGGGGACAGGGACTGCTCAGAATTGCCAGAGCTCCTGATTAAGGGCACTTTTTTTTTTTTTGACAGAGACCCCATGATGCAGAGAAGGGGGCTTTTCAAAAGATAGGCACAATTTTCCAGGCCATTGGAGTTCTCAACTTGTAGCTGGGGGTGGCGGCGAGATTTTGTATTGAGGAAGGATGCACATTATTGAGATACATGGAAACAAATGGAATTGGTTGGATTTTGAATAGAATGGAATATCCTAATCACGTGCCCTGAGTTGGGCATACCAGTCAGGGTTCTTCAGAGAAACAAATATAGCTATGTTTAATACACCGGTAGGAAGAGAAAGAGAGGGAGGAAGAGAGAGAGAGAGAGAAATTTATTTTAAGGAATTAGTTCACATGATTATGGAGGTTTGGCAACTCCAAAATCTGCAGGACAGGCAGGCAGAGTGGAAATTTAGAGAAAAGTTGATGATTCAGTTTTGAGTTCAAAATCCACACAGTAGGTCAGCAGCTGGAAGCTCAGGAAGGACTTTCATGTTCTATTCCTGAGGTAGAATTCCTTCTTCCCTGGGAATTCTCAGACTTTGCTCAGAAGGCCTTCAATCAATTAGTAGGTAGGGTGACACCTACCTGCATTATGGGGGGTAATCTGCTCTATTTAAAATCAGCTGATTGGAAATGTTAAGCACATCTGCAGCAGATCTTCACAGTAATACCTAGGTTAGTATTTGACCAAGCAACTGGGTACCTATGGCCTAGCCAGGCTGACCTCTAAAATCAACTCTCAACACTGGGAAAGAGGGCAGGCTGATTATTGAACACAGGGATTTCCAACTTGGTAATGGAGTAGCAACTTTATCACAGAATTAAGGTACTAAGCAGTTTGTAGAATGTGTCATAAAAGGGGTGCAAACAAAGTGATATAAGGGTTCTGAGGAATGGAAGTTTATATGAACTGTGGTGACCCAGACAAGGATGTAATAGCTAGGAAGTGAGGCCAAAGCAGTTCCAGAGGAAAGCATTGACTTGGCCTAGAATAGCACAGCATAGCATAGCACAGCACAGCACAGCACAGCACAGCATAGAAGAGCATAGCGTAGCATAGC